>NC_083436.1:2031298-2112756 GCF_020745735.1 Hemiscyllium ocellatum | reverse complement strand
GTGAATCCTTAGAAGAGGATATAGGAAGTAGGGGTATACTTAAGAGGGAAATGAGGAAGGGAAAAAAGGGGACATGAGATAGCTTTGGCAGTTAAAATTAAGGAGAATCCAAAGAGTTTTTATAAATACATAAAGGACAAAAGGGAGAGAATAGGCTCCTCAAAGATCAGCAGGGCGGCCATTGTGTGAAGAAGCAGAAAATGGAGGAAATGCTAAATGAGTATTTTGCATCAGTATTTACTGTGCAAAAGAATATGGAAGATATAGACTGTAAGGAAATAGATGGTGACATCTTGCAAATGTCCACATTACAGAGGAGGAAGTACTGGATATCTTGAAATGGGTAAAGGTGGATAAATCCCCAGGAACTGATCAGGTGTGCCCTAGAACTCTGTGGGAAACTAGAATGTGATTGCTGAGCCTCTTGCTGAGATATTTGTGTCATCGATAGTCACAGATGAGGTGCCGGAAGACTGGAGGTTGGCAAACGTGGTGCCACTATTTAAGGGTGGTAAGGACAAGCCAGGGAACTATAGACCAGTGAGCCTGACCTCGGTGGTGGGTAAGTTGTTGGAGGAAATCCTGAGGGACAGGTTGTACATGTATTTGGAAAGGCAAGGCCTGATTAGGGATAGTCAACATGGCTTTGTGCGTGATTGAGTTTTTGAGGAAGTAACAAAGAGGATTGATGAGGGCAGAGCGGTAGATGTGATCTATATAGACTTCACTAAGGCATTTGACAAGGTTCCCAATGGGAGACTGATTAGCAAGGTTAAATCTCATGGAATACAGGGAGAACTAGCCATTTGGATACGGAACTGGCTGAAAGGTACAAGAGAGAGGGTGATGATGGAGGGTTGTTTTTCAGACTGGAGGCCTGTGACCAGTGGAGTGCCACAAGGATCGTTGCTGGGCCCTCTATTTTTTATCATTCACATAAATGATTTGGATGCAAGCAAAGAGGGTTATCTCAGATTACAACAGCATCTGGACCAGATGGGCCAATGGGCTGAGAAGTGGCAGATGGAGTTTAATTCAGATAAATGCGAGGTGCTGCATTTTAGGAAAGCAAATCTTAGCAGGACTTATACACTTAAAGATAAGGTCCTAGGGAGTGTTGCTGAACAAAGAGACCTTAGAGTGCAGGTTCACAACTCCTTGAAAGTGGAGTCACAGGTAGATAGGATAGTGAAGAAGGCTTTTGGTATGCTTTCCTTTATTGAGTACAGGAGTTGGGAGGTCATGTTGTGGCTGTATAGGACATTGGTTAGGCCACTACTGGAATATTGCGTGCAGTTCTGGTCTCCTTCCTACCGGAAAAATGTTAAGAAACTTAAAAGGGTCCAGAAAAGATTTACAAGAATATTGCCAAGCTTGGAGGATTTGAGCTATAAGGAGAGGCTGAACAGGCTGGGGCTGTTTTCCCTGGAGCATCGGAGGCTGAGGGGTGACCTTATAGAGGTTTACAAAATTATGAGGGGCGTGGATAGGGTAATTAGGCAAAGTCTTTTCCCTGGGATCAGGGAGTCCAGAACTAGAGGGCATAGGTTTAGGATGAGAGGGGAAAGATATAAAAGAAACCTACGGGGCAACTTTTTCACACAGACAGTGGTACGTGTATGGACTGAACTGCCAGAGGAAGTGGTGGAGGCTGGTACAATTGCAACATTTAAGAGGCATTTGGATGGGTATATGAATAGGAAGGGTTTGGAGGAATATGGGCCAGGTGCTGGCAGGTGGGACTAGATTGGGTTGGGATATTTGGTCAGCATGGACGAGTTGGACCGAAGGGTCTGTTTCCATGCTGTACATCTCTATGACTCTACTCCCTTTGCGTTAATATTCAGACATGAAGTGAGACGGCCTTTGAAATTAAGTAAAGTGATAGGACCTAAGTAGTAGATCTCACACTTGGATTAAGCATCTGAGGTGAAGAAGAAATTGGAAAACTTTGATTGTTCTCTCTCAAGCATCAGACACTGAGCGACAATCTGATAGAAGTGTATAAAAATATGAGGGGCATGCTTCCATAACCATGACAGAGAACTGTAAAGTGATGTATGCTAGAAAGACTAGACGAAGAAGAATTCCTATAGTGTTGAAACAGATCCTTCAGCCTGGCAAATCCACACTGGCCCTCCAAAGGCATGGCCAAATCATCTAACTCGCACATCATTGTACTGTGGGAGGAAACCGGAGCAAACCCACACAGACACGGGGAGAATATGCAAACTCCACACAGATAGTCACCCAAGGCAGGAATCAAACCCAGGTCCCTGGTACTGTGAGGGAGTAGTGCTAACCACTGGCCACCATGCCACCCCAATTGGATTTTGGAAGATACTGTAAACGGCGTTGAAATGATCAGCCAGACGGTAGGATACTTCATACAGCTTCCTTTATTACTTACATGCAAGGACCCTCAACAAGCAGGGTCACAGAACCCTTAGTATAGTGAAGTCTGCCTTTTAGCGGTTACAATCACACTTCTATACACAAATTAGCATTCTTCTTATTGGCCAAATACATCTCAATTTCAAGCTTTAGAAACCCTTAATAGGTCATCTGCCTTCAACTCTTACAAAATGCTAGCTTTCCTACTTGCTTAGCTCACATTTTTCAGTCCCAGTTTTGATTCCTTCCATAACTTTAGAGTTCAGTCTGACTCAGTCTTTGGAATTCCAGATCCTTATCCTCTGGTCTTACCAAATGTTGGACTATGGATTGGCCACAGCCTGGTGCAAAGGATCCTGATGCATCCTACCCGAACTAAGGCAATAATAATCAGGTAAACTACACTGCTGAGCAATTGATCTCCCCCAGTTTCTCAAGATACCCTTAAGCAATCCTATTGGGCCCAGAAGCCAATGTACTGCAGATAGATCATGAAGGTTGGAGCATGGGACTACATAAAAAGCAATATTGGAGCCCTTTTCCACTGCAGTCACTGGAATTCCGTGAACATTATTTTTAAGCCTTTATGGTCCTTCACATGTGGTATTGAGTACAATTACATAGAACGTAGAACAATACAGCGCAATACAGAGCAATCTCGATTTTCTGAATATTGGATTACCCAGCAAGATCGCAAGTGCTCGGCTAAACTATGTTATCCGGCATTCGATTATCCGGATTTCAATTAACTGAGCGAATACTGCTTGCCTATGTCCTTTGGATAATCGAGTTTCCTCTGTTTAGGTCCTTCAGCCCTCGATTTTGTGCCGACCTATGAACACGGTCTGAAGCCCATCTAACCTATACTATTCCGTTATCACTCATATATTTATCCAATGATGATCTAAATGACCATAAAGTTGGCGAGTCTACTACTGTTACAGACAGTGCATTCCATGCCCTTACCATGCCCTTAGATACAGGACAAATGTCAGAGGTAGGGTCTTTATCACCCTTCAATTTAAAGCTATGCCTTGTGTAAGGCATCACCATCCAAGGAAAAATGCTCTGATTGCTCACCCTACCTAATCCTCTGATCATCTTGTATGTCTCGATTAAGTTCACCTCTTAACCTTCTCTCTTAGTCCCAAGTCTCTCAGCCTTTACTCATAAGACCTTCCCTCCATACCAGGAAACATCCTGGTAAATCTCCCCTGCACCATTTCCAATGCTTCCACGTCCTCTCTATAATGCGACGACCAGAACTGTATGCAATAATCCCCAAGTGTGGCCTCACCAGAGTTTTGTACAGCTGCAACATGGCCTCATTGCTCCGAAACTCAATCCCTCTACCAATAAAAGCTAATATACCGTATTCCTTCTTAACAACCCTGTCAACCTGTATGGGAACTTTCAGGAATCTATGCAATGCACATGCGATCTCTCTGCTCATCCACACTACCAGGAATCTTAGCATTAGCCTAGTACTCTTTATTCCTGTTGCTGCTTCCAAAGTGAATGACCTCACACTTTTCCGCATTAAACTCCATTTGCCACCTCTCAGTCCATCTGTGCAGCTTATCTGTGTCCATTCATAACCTGCAACATTTTTCGGCACTGTTCACAATTCCACCGACCTTAGTATCATCTGCAAATTTACTAACACATCCTTCTACGCCCTCATCCAGATCATTTATAAAGATGACAAACAGCATGCCCCCAAAACGGATCCTTGCGGTACACCGCCAGTAACTGAACTCCAGGCTGAATATTTTCCATCAACTATCACCCTCTGTCTTCTTTCAGCTAGCCAATTTTTGATCCAAACTGTGAAATCATCCTCAATCCTATGGTGTATTTTGTGCATTAGCCTACTGAGGGGAAGCTTACCAAACACTTTACAGAAATCCACATACACCACATCAGCCGCTTTACCCTATTTGGTCACTTTCTCGAACAACTCAGTAAGGTTTGTGAGGCACGACCTATCCTTCAGAAAACCGTGTTTACCCTACCTAATTAAATTATTCCTTTCTAGATGATTAGAAATCCTATCTCTAATCATCCTTTCCAATACTTTACCCACACCCAAAGTGGGGGAATTGTCTCTACCCCCCTTCTTAAACAAAGCCCTTCTTGAACAAAGTGACAACATTTGCTGTCCTCCAGTCTTCTGGCACTATTCCTGTAGACAATGGTGACATAAAGATCAAAGCCAAAGGCTCGGCAATCTCCTCACTGGCTTCTCAGAGAATCTTATGATAAATCCCATCTGGCACAGGGGACTTACCCAATTTCATACTTCCCAGAATTGCTAACAACTCCTCCTTGTGAACCTCAATCCCGTTTAGTATAATAGTATGTATATCTGTATTCTCCTCAACAACATTGTCTTTTTCCTGTTTAGTGTGTGGCTTTATCCTGAAACGAGAGACAGGCTGGCAGCAATCAAGAGAATGCCCTGTATCCATATACCCAGTAATACCATTCTCTGCCCAAAGGGGATCAGCTGTAGTATACTGATCAGAAGTAGGTTCTGCCATACTGGAGATTAGAGTCAAGACTAGAATGGTCCTGGAAAAGTGCAGCAGGTTAGCCAGCATTCGAGGAGCAGGAAAATCAAAGTTGCAGCCAAAAGCCCTTCATCAGGAATGTAGTATATACTGGTTATAGGTGCTACTATCCAAGAACTGTCCTTTTCCAATGGTATTGGAATAACAGTATGGGGCTCTCATTTGGAACATCATCTGAAACTGTGGCAGCCTCTTAGTCATGTTGTAATGGGGCTGATATCAACCTGGAACCAGTTGCACATGTGGTCACCCTTGGACAACCACCCTTGTCACCGTGTGTCATTATCAATGTAGAAAACAGGTTGTATTTCACTCTCATTTAATTTTTGTTTTACTCTCAGTTTGTTTTGCGGAATAATTTGACAAATACTCAATCTCCTGGCTGGTATATGTCGCAGCTTTCCTTAGTGGCTTCCCTTGAGCTTTCAGCTACCTGTGAATGGAATGATTTAAGAGACTTAGTTGAGTCATACATTAGTTCAATAGGATGTCATCCACACTGAGGATGTCCATTTGTTTATGCACAAAGGGGCCCCATTCTTGGGATTGCAAAGCAGGCTTGACACTAGGAGTTTTCACTACATTAAGTCTTTGACATACCATATATCTAGCACTTTTTAAAAAATTATTGTCACTAAGTCTGGACACTTATCAGGATTGTTGTATAATACTATTCATTCCCCCCTTTTGCCTGTATGTAAAGTGGTGACAGATGCAGGCAAGCCAGGGTTACAAGGCAGAAGGTGCTACCACGTGGACATTTTGGAAGACCCATAAGTGATCTGGCCATTGGAGATATCCTGCAACATGCCAGGCACATAGTTCTGCGGTGCTGGATTATGATTTAAAGGTAATAATGTCCACAAGGGAAGGGGGGGATCTTGTAGGGGCAGCTGGGGCAACGCATCATCCTGGATCATTCTGCAGCTGCTTCCTTGGCCTCAAGGTCAGCATGAGAGTTTCCTAAGGATGCATCATTTGAGGGATTAACAGGAGCCATCCTTTTTCTGGGAGTGACACTCCTATGCCTGCTGCTGCAACTGATGCAAAAGGGGAAAGAAATTGCAGACACTACAATCTCCTGCGATTTGTTCGGACACTCTCAGGACCAAAGGCCATGTTGACCGCAATTATTACAAGGTCCCCATTTGGCCTTTCCCCTACCCTGGCCACATCCTCTGTCTGCATTGGTCCAAGGGTGTCTATGAGGTGGTCTAGCTTCATCTGCAACAAGGATCTGATCAGGTCTTTCCTTATTTTTTTTGACTACTGGAGTTGTAACTGGTGCTGGGAATGCTGCAGGATTCTTGAGATTCGTTCAAGCTTTTAGTTTCCCACCCTTCACAGATGGTACAGAAGATTTATTTCATACATAGTTGCAACCTGTTTGCAACAGCACTAACAGAGCGGGCATCCCAGCATCAACCTCAATATTCGAATATAATTCAAAGGCCACACAAAGTTGCTCAGCATAATCCCCACATACTTAACAGTTTTCATAGCTTTTAGAACATTTCACCAGAATTTTGTTCAAACAAAATTGCATTTCCTAAATTCCAGTTTTACTATTACTTGGATACTTTCACACCAAAGTATATTTACAATGAGAAAATCATATTATCCAGAATTAAAGATTAACTTAGGTGGTAAAACATATTTGGAAGTTCACGCTGGCCAGAAAATGAAATTCCAAATGTGATAAATTCCAGTTCTACAAGGTAAATTTTTATTGATTGCCAAAATGCAAACTAAACTCAAAGCATTCTTGGATCTCAATTTCCAAGGAATGAAAATACAAATATTACACATGACACCATTTAACCACCAACAAACAAAGGTGCATTCAATACAGACTCCAAAGAGAGGAAGGAGCACAGAATTTCACGCAGTATTCCAAAAGCGGCCTAACCAATGTCCTGTACAGCTGTAATATGACCTCCCAACTCCTATACTCAATACTCCGACCAATAAAGAAAAACATACCAAATGCCTTCTTTGACATACATATATGCCAAAGGTGTTCCCTTCTGATTCTGTTGACAGCTGCCTCACATGCACATACATTTTCACCATCATGCAATCATTTAAACTGGACATTACAATTTAAGTTGCCCAATTTTGAGACAAAGTTTATTGTCAGCTGGGGTCCCTGATTGTCATCTCTTTCGTTGTAGTTAAACACCACACAACACTAGGTTACAGTCCAATAGGTTTATTTGGAAGCACTAGCTTTCAGAGGACTGCTCCTCAATCAGGTGTGGTGTGATTTTTAACTTTGTCCACCCTAGTCCAACACTGGCTCCTCAACATCATCTTTTCTCATAGGCAGGCTCGAAGCCCCTTTCTGTATTTTCTTAATTCCCGTGGGAGGTTTCAAAGCCCCTTTTCCTATTTTTAAAATTCCTGTGGGTGGGCTCAAAGCCTCTTTCTCTATTCTCTGAATCTTCAAGCTCTCTGGAACTATATTCATCACACATACATACAATCCTGTACTATCGTCATTTCTGATCAGCTTACCTCATACACTGACACAGAGAAACAAACCAAAGGGATAAAGTCCCTACCTTTTATTATGTTGCAGCTGGATCATTACTCGTGCCTCAAGCTAGAGGGTTAGAGAATCTTGTTTTCTTGCTTGGCTGGAACCACATGCACGTGGCGCTAGTTTTACTACATGCTTAACTGTACATTTTTTGTCCCCATTTTGACTCCTTCCACAACCGCACAATTATGTTAAGCATAAATTATCAGGAAGACCTAGATGCATTGATTGAAAAAAATCCTTTGTTATAGACATTTTCAATCACCCACCTGCCTGGGTTCCCACAATTGCCCTTGGGCCAACATTTTTGCAATGGTTTTATTCAAGCATAACCCAGAGCCATTTTCCAACAGATGGTAATGTGAGAAAACTCAACAATAAAGTACACATAGTTTTAATATTTTTATGTTATCATAAGATCAATTTACACACACCAACCAAAAATTTGTACTTCTTTGTTTCTCTCAATATTAGTTATTTTATGTATTCAACAGTTTCATTTTCCCTCGCATTTCCCTTAATTTTCCCTTCACCTTGAATGAACAATATTCATAAAATGAGCAATTAAGTTGGAAAATTGCGACAGAGCAAAATGCTCATTTTTTGTACATACTCATTTTCTGTTGTGTAATGACATCAAGCAGGCATACTGGTTTACTGTATGTTTATCAGAGTCAGTTGATTAGCATGATTGATTACCATTAGAAAATCATTGTAGAATTGTGAACAAAAAAAATTGCTCAATGAATGCAGACAGAATATTTCCTTTTATAGAGAAAAGCATAATTCAGGGATGAGAAATGTATGCCTTTTGACAAAAAATCTACCTTGATTCTTCACTTCAAAATAATTTTATGAGGAAACAACATGTTGTGCCATTGATTCTGGCAGAGAAAGAAGTATGTGCAGTATACACGCACTGGCAGCCTATTGATGTGTTGATGTGTGGCCTTGTCAGGCAAGGTAAAAATTAAATTGCAATGTTAAAACTTATGTCCATGCTATATTATACGAAGGGATTTTTAAAATGAAGAGAGATCTTTTATTTTTGTTGTGGCCTCAGTGATGACCGTTTCTCCATGTTTAAACACTGAAGATTCCAGAATAAAGGGTTTATTGTGAAGCAAAATACAGGTGTATTACCTAAGTTTAAACAGTTCCTGGTTCTCTTTTGTGTATTCACCTCAGGTGTCATAACCTGCAAGGTTATGGGACCAAATGCTGAGAAGTGGAATCAAGCTGCATGGTTCATTTACAGATGGCAGAGTTATGATAAACCAGGTGACCTTGTTCTGTACTATCATTCTATAATTCAATTGTAAATGACTGGTGCAATATTAATATAAACATTTCTCAATTATCTCAGAAAACATTTTAGAAGTATTTGTCCAACTGTGCAAACATGAAAGGACAGCTTGTCCTGCTGATGTATTTGCCACTAGTTGTAAATACAATTAATACATATGTATCATGAGCTTCCATGTGAGATGCAATGGTCCACAGCATGCTAATGTCACAGACCACAGATTCCTTGTGCAATTGCAAGAATAAATGTACCCCAAAGTATAATGCACAACATCCACAAGCATGGCTGCTGATTAGAAAGAAATCAAGCAGCTGACAATTGACTTCCAGAGAACACAACTCGCTTGTAGAAGAACATGTGTGCAGTTTTAATTTCCTCTTATTCTGTCAATTTTTGCCATGAATATACATCAAATGTGCCTGGGACAAACGAACTCTCTTCCCAATATTCCCAATCGGAAACAGTGGAAAGAGCGCTTTCTGAACTGTAGTTCACCTTGTCACCTTTCTGTTTTGGACCAGTATCTTTTATTTTGAAGCTCTGCAGACTGGCAAGGCCTGCATTTATTGCCCATCCCGAGTTGTCTTGAGCATTAGAGCCATAAATAAAACATGAAGTGGACGATGTGTAAACATGAACAGGGAATACTTTATCGTAGATCCCTCAGCGCTACATTTGGTTTTTAAGCTTCCTCCCTGAGCTCCTGCCTCCACGTCACTTCATCTGCTCTCTTAAAGGGGCAGTGCATACCCAACTACATACATGACACTCCATCTTTTATTTCATACTCCCCTTGACATCCAACAATTATAACTATTATTCAGACATTGTAGGTAACATACATACATCATCAGGAGTATTTACAAAAAAAAGGAAAAAATCCTTCTGTAGTCTATATTAATATGATGTAAATTCACAAAAGATAGTTTCTCTTGAGGATGGTGTAACTATGCTGTGGCTTTAAGGGGAGGTTTTATTCTGTTTTTCCTTTGAAAGAGGTTGTAAGACAGAGGCACTAAGCAGTCTGCCAAGACCACTTGAGTAAAAAGCTTGGGAGGCCTTGGCTTTTTGTTTAACAGCCTGAATAAGTGTGGCCTAATCTCACAAATTAGGATTTCTGGATTTTGGTTTTCAACAGTATCAGAACTTATTGGGGTCTCAACAGAATTGGGCGATTTAGTAAATGTCTCCTGGCTGCCACTGTCTGTGAATGTTCTCTCAATGTTGTTATGAAGTTTTTTCTTTTATTTGTATTTTAACTAGAGTGGGTATTAAATACATCGCATTTTTGTTTTGACCAGTCACATTGTATCTGGATCACGGCACTTCATTTTGCCTTTAAAATAAGAAAAAGTTAGGCTCCAGGCTACCCTCTTGAAATATTTTGAAGATGTCTGGTCTGGTTCATAACTATGGCCATTCTGGAAAGACTGCCTCTTTGTTTTAGGAATCTTTTCTAGTGTAGTTTTCAGGAAATTCCTGTTGTTTCACTAATACATTCCTCTTTGATTGGCTGCTGTTGTCTCCTTCCTGGGTATGGGGTCAGTCTGCACAGCAACATTTCTGTTTGTGCCATCACTGCTAGGATCCATTTCTCCCCAGACATATAGTTCTAGGCCAGTACATTCTCTCCTTTATGGAATACCCTCAACTTTGAAGTCCCTGCCCTTGATTTTGTTCTACCACCACTCTAGTCTCTTTCGGCTGCAGTTAATCAAATATGATTTTTAGCTGGCAGTTGAACATTAAGGATGCCAACAAGCACTGTGTCATTGTGTATGGTATGCTTATGTATATGCTGAGAAATTTGTTGAGGAGGCATCCTAGTGGGCATTCCTGTTGTGAAGCCTTTAAGGTTAATACAAGCCTCTGTGCCCGTCCATTAGTTGCAGTGTGATATAGAGCCATTGTTGAATCAGTGACCTTCCAAGTACTCTTACACCACAAACTGTGAGCCCATGTCATTTGTGAGTTGTTCAGGAGTCCCAAATTTGTCAAAAATTTCATCCAGTTGGTCTATCAGTGCCTTTGCAGATGCCGACTTCGTGATTAAGGTCTCGGGCCTCTTGAAGTGGGCGTCCACGAACAACAATGCCATCTATCCCTCTACCAGTCCCGTGAAATCTACATGAATCTGTTGCCAGGTTGAATGAGGCCATTCACCATATGTGGAGGGACTACAACAGTGGCACCTTCCTTACTAATGTGTAAGATTGGCATGGTCCTGCTTTCTCCTCAATCTGGGACAAAATCTGATCCATTCCACCTTTGGCCACTAAAAGTAGTTCTTGGGTATTCCTTTCATTCGCCCCATGTTGGGATGCCCTTGGTGCACTTATTGCAGCAACTTTCCTCTTAACAGAAGGAAGCAATAACAACTCTCATTCCCCACACAAACACCCATCTGATACATATAACTCCCACCTTCCAAACAAGTCAGGGTATAATTTTGGGATGTTTCTATGACATGTCTTTCCTCTCAGGACTGAATCCATCACTTGGGATGGCATGGTGTCTCTGTGGTTGGCACTGCTGCCTCACAGTGCTGGGGATCCTAGGATCAGTTCAAACCTCAAGTGACTGTGCAACTTGCACATTCTCTCTGTGTCTGCGTGGTTTTCTTCCCTGTGCTCTGGTTTCCTCCCACAGTCCAACAGTGTGCAGGCTAGGTGCATTCATCACAGGAAAGTACAGGGTTAGAGGGATAGGGTAGGGAGAGAGCCTGGTGGGATTTCTGCAAAGTGTCTGTGTGGTCTCAATAGGTCAAACTGAGAGATTCTACGAACTTAAAAATGTCAAGACCACACCTAACTTGCTAAGACTGACACCTTGTCGTTCCGGGAAAAGTGCATAATTTACAGGTTGAAATTGGGAACTTCCTTATTTCCATGTAGTGGTAATTTTAATAAAGCAACCATTATTGCCATGCTTCTCCGACTATTGGTATATGATTTCATGTGAGTGACAGAGCCAGTGCCCATCTCTGCAGGTGTTTTGCCTATGCATGGGCCAAAAATGAAGGTACGCATCCAAAGCCATGTCAGCAACACAACATGCCTGCCATAGAGGAATTCTTAACACCAAACACAGTGCTCCATCCTTCCTTTTTGGCTTGGACATACTTCTCCTCCATCTTTGTTAGTGACCTTGATTTAAACACAATGGGCCCTTCCTCTCTGTTCTTCAAGATACATGATAATACACCCCATAAGGTGAGACATTGAAAACTGCAGTGGTAACTTCTGGTCAAAATGAATCAACAATTCTGACCTTTTCAAGCTTCCTTCACCTCCTAGTAATGCTCCTCATATTCCTGGGTCTATTTCTATGGATGTCCTCTTCCCAGCAACAGATGCAGGTGTTTTAGCACAGTTGCTAATCAAATAAGAACTTGCCATAGAACTTTAAAAATCACAAGAACAATCTCATTTGAGACACATTCTCTGATCTAGGGGCTGACATGATAGCCTTTATGGCCCAGGTACTCTATGGAGTCTTTAAAAATCACGTGTTTCTCCCTTTTTACTTGTAGGCCATGCTTCTGCAATTGTTTTTTTGGTTTCTTCTAGGTTTTGCAAATACTTCCCTTCAGATGATCTGGAAATTTCTGATCTTCAGAGGATCCAGTTGTGAATAGTGGTGAGTGATTATTCAACTCACTGGAGGAAGAAGCTTCATAAATGTCCCCATCCTCAGTGATGAAAGAGCCCAGCACATCAGTTCATTCACAGCAGTCTTCTGCCAGAAGTACCGAGTGAATGATCCATCTTAACCTCCTCCAGTGGTCCTTGGCATATAGGTACAAGTCTTTAACTCCATATCAAGAAACAATTGGAAGCAGTGGATCCTGGAAGGGCTTATGGGCCTTAATAAATGTTCCAAGAATGGTAATTAAGACTTGTGCTCGAGAATTTGCCACTCCCCTAGCCAAGCTCATCCAGTATAGCTACAACATTGGGATCTACCCAATAATGTGGAAAATTGCGCAGGCATATCCTGTATGTAAAAAAACAGGACAAATTCAACCTGACCAATCAACCTATTCTCAATCATCAGTTGTCATCAACAATGCTTTCAAGCAGCACCTGCTCACCAATGACCTGCTCAGTGGCATCCAGTTTGGGTTGCGCCAGGGCCATTTAGCTCCTGATCTTATAACAACCTTGGTTCGAACATGGGTAAAACAGCTGAATTCCAGAAGTGAGGTGAGAGTGACAATACTTGACATCAAGGCTGCATTTGACCGAGTGTGGCCTCAAGTAGCCCAAGCAAAACTGGAATCCATAGGTATCTGGGGCAAAGTCTCCACTGATTGGAGTCTTACTTTGCACGTGGTTGATTGATAGATTTATTGTCATGTACAATGAAAAGCTTTGTTTATGAGCAGTACAAGCAGATTATAGTAAGCAAGGATATACAAATCAAAAAGACTTAGATAGAGGCGTACATGTTTACATTGCAGAGGGCATTCACGAGGCAAGAGCAAAGTCAGCATTATTTGAGGCTAGACAGTCTATTCATCAATCTAATAGTGGCCAGGAAGAAGCTGTACCTGAATCTGATGTGTGTGTGTGTGTGTGTGTGTTTTCAGCCTTCTGTATCTTCTGCCTGACAGACGAGGTTCTCAGAGATCATTACTGGGATGCGATGGGACCTTGATGATGTTAGCAGCCTTTCCAAGGTAGCAAGCCATGTAAATGGAGTCTAAGGATGGAAAGTTGGCTTCTGTGATGGTCTGGGCTGTGTACACTATCTTGTGTAGTTTGTTATGGTCCTGGGCAGAGTAGTTGCCATACTAGGCCGTTATGCAACCGGACAGTATGCTTTCAATGGTGTATCTGTGGAAATTCGTCAGGGTCTTTATAGGTATGCCAAATTTCCTGAGGTGCATGAGGAAGAAGAAGCGTTTTTGTGCCTTTTTGATCCTCGCAAATACGTGGAAAGTCCAGGACAGGTTGTTGGTTATCATCACGCTGAGGAACTTGACATTCTCCATCCTGTCAACCTCAGTTATGTTGATGGGGTGTGTTCTCCTCCTTTCTTTCTCAAGTCAATGATTGGTTCTTTAGTTTTGCTGCTGTTGAGAGAAAGAGGTTGTTCTCATTGCACTATGTAACCAAGCCCTCTATCTCCCTTCTGTATTTGGACTCGTTGTTCAATATCCGTCCAACTGTGTTGGTGTCATCAGCAAACTTGTATGCCATTCATTTGGAATTTGGTAACATAGTTGTGGATGTACAAGGAGTACAATAGGGGGCTGAGGACACATCCTTGAGGGTCTGCAGGGTTGAATGTTATTGTGGAGCAGGTGGAGTTATCTTCACTGATTGCGGTCTGTGGGTCAGAAAGTTTAGACAGTGACTGTTGGAGGTCATCCTCTCAACTCTAGGAACATTTCTGCAGGAATTATTCAGGGTAGTGTCCTAGGTCCAACATAAGTGCTTCATGCAACATGCTTCATAAATGACCTTCCCTCAATTATAAGGTCAGAAGTGGTGATGTTTGCTGGTGGTTGTGTAATGTTCAGCACCATTTGTGAATTCTGATACTGAAGCCATCCATGTTCAGATGCAACAAGATCTGAACAACACCTAAGATTGGACTAACAAGGGGCAAGTAACAATCGCACCACATAAATACCAGGGTGTGACCATCACCATAAGAGATAATCTAACAATTGCCCCTTTACATTCAATGGTATTGCTATCACTGAATCTCTCACTGTCAATTCACCTCCTTCCTCCTGTCCATCTACAAGACACAAGGTGCAGCTCCAACAATAGACAAGAAACATGACACTATCCAGGACAATGTAGCCCACTTGACTGGCACCACAACAACAACATTGACTCCCTCCACCACCGACACTCAGTAGTACCAGTTTGTACTATCCACAAGATACAATGCAGAAATTCACTAAAGATCCTCAGACAACATTTACCAAGACACTTCCATCAGAAGAACAAGAGCAGCAGGTCCAGGGGAACTCCACCACCTCTCCAAGTTGCCCTGACTTGGAAATATATTGCCATTACTCCACTGGTGGTGGATCAAAATCCTGAAATTCCCTCCCTAAAGGCATTGTGGGTGAATCCACAACAGGTGGACTGCAGCAATTCAACTCACCATCACCTTCTCAAGGGCAACTGGATACGGGCAATAAATGATGGCCATCCCACAAATAAATACAAAAAACAAAGTACCATCAAGGTAACATTAGACACCTGCCAAAAGGAAATCATTTGTAGCAGAACAGTCCACTGTGTGTCCTATCATCAGCGGTGACTGGGACTCCTTCACAGTACCCATCTGCAAATAGACCTAATAGACCTGACAAAACATTTTTAAGAATTTCTTTCCTCCAGCTAGTCCCCTCAATGACAGAATTGGTTTGACTGTGACCTTCAAGTTATCACAAAGCTTCAATGTTTTAAAGACTGGAATCACTGGAGGCGCACATTCCCTATTGGTAACTGGTTCCAACATTTCCAGGTTCACAACTGGTCTTTCCAGTTCTGCCTCCACTTTAGGCTGGATGGCGTATGGTACTGGACCTGCATGCCCTCCTGCTTCAACCGAAGTTTAAGCTCTACTCCTTTCATTACCTCCAGGGCTCCTTGAGGACATCTTTATACCTAAAAATCTTTATACCTGCTTTTGAGCCCGCCAACCTATTAATTATTAATGCCCTATTTAACTTTAATGTCTAAAACCAGCATTGAATGAATAATGCATGGTAGCTGTTTTTCACTACATACAAAGGAAATTCGGCACACTTGGGCATTGCCTTTAACTTTTCCTTTTATAATGATTTGGGAATCAGAAACACCACTGCATTTATATCCATTTCCATCAGAACTCTGAAATGATCAACTTCCCCTCATACTGACAGGATGTTTAACTGAAAATCTGCTGACTCTGGGCCTTCAGCTTCTCCTGCAGTTTGTACTATCCACAAGATGCACTGCAGAAATTCACTGAAGATTCTCAGATAACATTTTCCAAACCACTTCCCTCAAAAGAACAAAGGCAGCAGATGCAGGGGAACACCACCACCTTAAAAGTTCCTCTCCAAACCATCCACCATCCTAACTTGGAAATATATTGCTAGGTCAAAATCCTGGAATTCCCTCTCAACTGGCACTGTGGGTCAACCCACAAGAGGTGAACTGCAGCAGTTCGAGAATGCAGCTTACCACCATCATTTCAAGGTCAATTGATATGGGCAATAAAACATATTCATCCCATAAATGAAGAAATAAAGATAAAGTACTTTATGTCTTGTGCTCTGAATTATCTTCTTTAAACACCCCGTCTCTCATTTGAATTGTACTCAACAATTTCAGGCAATATAACCTGAAATATGTTACTGGCAGCACTGGGCTTCTTGACTCCACGTGGCGACTTCTGCTACATTGGTGGCATTCTATGGTTGGTACCACACTCTGCTGAGTTTCCTCTACTTTCTGCACCCATGGATCATCACTGAATTTTTGCTTCGCTGATGGTCAACTCCATCTAGGCAGAAATTTTGAAATTTGCCTTAAAATCAAGGTCAGTCCTTGTTAGTAGCTTCCATCGGATGGCTTTGTGTCAGAAGCCATATACCACATGGTCTCACACATCATTTTGGAGGAATCCTCCACATTCACAATATTTCACTGACCTCATTCAGGTGGCCATAAATTGGGCGATGGACTCTCATTTGTGCTGCACCCATTTATAAAAATGAAAACTTTCTATGGTCATGAGTGGTGCAAAATAACTCCCCAAATGTTTGTATAGTTCTTGGTGCGTTTTTGCAGTTTTCTCTGGTTGCACCAGACTCCTTAGAACTGAGAATGCTTTGCACCCAATGGTACTCAAGAAAGCTGGTATGTTATGCCTTAAGCTATTTTGTTAGCTTTTAAGCATATTCGGTGTACACAATCCTGCCTTCTGTCTCTTCATCAAATAGTCCCATCACTCAAATTGGCCCAGCGTTTTATTTTCCTGCTGTGGGAATTTTTCTGGCCACTCAAATCTAACAGCCGCTCACAGTCCAAGTCCCGTAATGCCAGCCGCTCCATCACCAACTGTTAGCATTTGCATTCACTACAAATCATAAAAAAAAGCTTTAAATACATGATTCCTTATCAAAAATAAATTTCTGACATTTGTTTCTGGCTTCTCTCACCCCTGATGACTGAAGGCCATCAGTGAACATTATAACAGGCACTCCATAGGAATTCAGAAGAAACTTCATAATCTGAAATGTGATAACAATGTAAAGCATTATCACAGAGAGCATTGAAGTGAATAGTATTGATGCCTTCGAGGGAAGCTCAATAACTATTTGAGAGAAGGGAGATGGTTACCATGATAAATTTAGATAAGAAGAGATTTGGGGAGACTCAACTAGAATATTAGCCATGGACCAGATAGTCTTTTTTTTTCTATGCTATTTAATCTATATAATCTGATTTACCCTGATCATTTCACTGTAAAAACTGTACACTTTGTCATATTTGAGCTTCTTAAGCCAATCTTATCATTTATTTTATTCTCTGGAATGTTTTAATTCAATATTAATGTATATGTGTTTTTATCTTTTTGGTTCACTCTGTTTTGAGAAAACTTCAGTGTGATGGCTATCATCATGTTTCATGACATCACAGTTCCTGATATTTGTTGCGTACAGTCATCACACCAGGAGAAAGTGAGGACTGCAGATGCTGAGAATCAGAGTTGAAGAGTGTGGTGCTGGAAAAGCACAGCCAGTCAGGTAGCATCCAAGGAGCAGGAGAATCAATGTTTCGGTCATAAGGCCTTCATCAGGAATGGTGGTCACCACACCACCAGGAGGATGTAGATGATTTGGAGAGAGTATAGAAAAGGTTCACCAGGATGCTTTCTGAGATGGGAGATTTTAGCTATGAAGAAAGGTTGGATAGACTGGGTTTGTTTTCACTGAAATGCAGGAAGTTGAAGGATGACATGATAGAAGTTTATAAGATTATGAATAACTTGGATAGAGTGGAAAGTATGAGGGTTTTTCCCAGCACAAAGGATTCAATTACTAGGGGACACAGCTTTTGGGGGGCGGGTAGCAGAGGCATGTTTAAGATATGTGCAAGATAAGTTTTTCACACAAAGGGTAGTGAGTGCCTGGAACGTGCTGCCAAAGGAAGTGGTGGAAGCAGACACAATAACCATATTCAAGAAACGCCTGGACGAATACACGAATAGGAAGGGAATAGAGGGATACGGATCCTGTAAGTGAAGACAGTTTTAGAAGAGAAAAACACAATATGTCAGCACAGACTTGCAGGGCCAACGGCCTGTTCTTGTATTATATTGTTCTTTATATATGAAAATCATATTTACATGGCACTAAATACTGCTGGGAAAGGTGAATCTGAAAGACATCAATCTATCTTGGCAGATTTAATTGAGGTCAATGGAAATCAAAAATGTTATATCCTGTGTAATTTTATTTTCAGTAAAACATTAATTTAAATAAACAAACAAAATGCTAGAGAAACTCAGCAGGTCTGGTGACACCTATGGAGAGAGAAATACAGTTAATTGTTCTGACTTCTTCAGAAACTTTTATTTAAATGTTTTAAATATGTTGATGTAATCTGGTTTAATCAATAGTAATTGATTATTATTGTGATTATATATGAGGTTGGGTATATTTCTCTCAGATTTCACAATCTGTATGCATGAATGATGACCTCCTGAATCAGCATGTTTAGATTCCTAGCAGTTATAGATTTCAGTGTTTTCTAAACTATAGGATGCCTGATAAAAGTATGCGAACTGGATTACTGTATGTTTCTGAGACCCAAAAAGTTGAACATTAATATTAAAAGATAAAAGTCCATTAATTTCAAATTATAGATTAGAATTCAAATCAATCTTTATTGCCACACTGAGTATAGCAAAAAGCTTATATGCAGTCATTTACAGCACCAACGTAGGTACAAAGATAGCTATTTACATCTTCTTTAGTTACAAAATCTCAGAGACTCAAGAAATAAAATGTCCAGCATTGCAGAGATACAAGTTCAGAACTTCCAGTCTGTGCTTGGCCCTGCCTCCCGACTGCACCAGACTTCATTTTGAGAACCATGAGGCTAGGAGACAACTTTAGACTGCCATGCCGGGCTGAGGACACTTCGCTGGGCTGAGGCTGCTATGCCAGGAGGCTGCTACAGTAAGGTTGGGGAGGATGCTATGCCAGGCTGGTCGGTTACCATGCCATGCCATGCCATGCCAGGAGGCCATTGTACCAGGCCAGAAGGTCACGAGGCCATGAGTCATCACTGGAGACCAAGAGTCATAGCCCAGAATCGTTGCTCTCTGGAGGCCAGGAATTGTTGCCAGAGGCCGGGAATCGTCAAAAGCCATGAGTGAAGAAGAAAAAAGTACTAAGAGTGTAAAAGGAAAAAGAAAAAAAGAATAGGCAGAGCAGATGAGTTCCATCTGGAGCTTCCGAATCCACCTCCAGCTTGGATCCTCTTAGAGTATTCTTGGATTGTTGCACTAATGATCAGGGGACAGAAATTGAACTATCTCAACAGTTGAGCAGTGTACTCAATGCAAGTCTGTAAATTCCAATACATTTATGCAATACTGACAAGCAGTGACTGGTGAGCACCAAAGTGTTTAGTGTTCATAATATATATATTAATAATGTAGATGAGAAAACTAAATGTAATATCCCTAAATTTGCAGATGACACAATAGAGCTTGAACTGTGAGAAGGACGTAGAGATGTTTTAATTTTGAACATAGTGAGTGGGCATTGCATGACAGATGATATATAATGTAGATAAATCTGAACTTATACACTTAGATAGTAAAATAGGAAACATACAATCATAGACATAGAAACATAAAAGCTAAGAGCAGGAAGAGGCCATTCTGACCTTCGAACCTGCTTCGCTATACATAGTTGATCGTCCAACTCAGTAATCTAACCCTGCTTTCGCCCATAACCTTTGTTCCTATTCACCAAAAGTGCTTCATCTAGCCGCCTCTTGAATACATTCAATATTTTGGCATCAACTACTTCCTGTGGTAATGAATTCCACAGGCTCACCATTCTTTGGGTGAAGAAATGTCTCCTTATCTCTGTTTTAAATGGTCCACTCTGAATCCTCAGACTGTGACCCCTGGTTCTGGACACACCCACCATCGGGAACATCCTCCCTGCATCTGCCCTGTCTAGTCCTGTTAGAATTTTTTAAGTCTCTGTGAGATTCCCCCTTCATCCGTCTGAACTCCAGCAAAAACAATCCTAACCTAATCGATCCCTCCTCATACATCAGCCGCACCATCCTCGGAATCAGCCTGGTAAACTCTGTCGAGAACAAGAGAACCCTTCCTCAGAAAAGAAGACCAAAACTGCACACAGTGTTCTAGATGTGGCCTCACCAAAGCCTTGTATAACTACAGCAACACACCCCTGTTCTTCTACATGAAACCTTTTGCAATGAAGGGTGCATACCATTTGCCTTCTTTACTGCATGCTGCACCATCATACTTATCTTCAACCTTATCTGAATGGTGATATATTGGGAAAGAAGAGGTGCAACAAGACCTGGGCGACCTGCCATTCGCTGAATGTAATCATGTAGGCAATGAAGAAGTCAAGTAGTATGTTGGCCTTCACAGCAAGACAATTTGCATACAGGAACAGGAATGTCTTGCTGTAATTGTACAGGGCCTTGATGAGACCACACTTACTGGAGTATTGTGTGTGATTTTGGTCTCCTTACCTGAACTACGGAGAGAGTGGAGTGAAGGTTTACCACATTGCTTACTGGGATGGCAGGATTGACATTTGAAAAGCGCCTGGATGTGTTAGTGCTATATGCATTGGAATTTAGAAGAGTAAGCAAAGATCTGATAGAAAACTCTAAAATTATCAGGGGGTCCAGAACCAGTTAACGAGGCAAACTAATATGAGTGGTGAGCCAGTGGAAATCTGTGCCAGTGGAAAACAGCTGAGGCCAAAACTTTGAATTCTTTCAAGGAATTGGCAATGGTTATTAGAGATAAAATGATCAAAGGGAGAAAGCAGAAACAAGAAACAGACTTAGCGGATCAGCTACGATCATACTGAATGGCTGAGTACTCTCAGAGCCAAAAACCCTATTCCTGCTATCTTCTGTTTCTTTCAATATGCAATTACTTTGTGTTCTTGCATAATCTTTTCAAGGTAACCCCATTTTAATACTCATGCACTAATTAGGCCCTCGCCTCAAGATGTTCTTCCCCCATTTATATTAAAATCAATCCCTTCCACTGTAATTAGTTCTTTCCATGTGCTGCAATCCACTCATCTTACCCCACCTAGTTTTCAGTACCTGTGGAGCACATTTTCCAGGGTAAGAAGCCTGTAAAACAAACAGATAGGAGCAAAAGCACATTTCCCAGCTTAGCTTATTGATTCCTAGTTTCATCCACTCCCTATTCATTTGTCAGTCACTTTCACTTAACAGCCTCTAGCTGGGCCATGTTGATGCATCAACATCCCAGGCATGCTCAGCACTCAGTGCTGAAAATATTTCTAAATTTAAGGAAAAGCATTAATCCAGTGAGTCAGGGATTGTGTCGCTTGAACCTCTGGACTTAGATTAGATTACTTACAGTGTGGAAACAGGCCCTTCGGCCCAACAAGTCCACCCGTCGAAGCGCAACCCACCCATACCCCTATATTTACCCCTTACCTAACACTACGGGCAATTTAGCATGGCCAATTCACCTGACCCACACATCTTTGGATTGTGGGAGGAAACCGGAGCACCTGGAGGAAACCCACGCAGACACGGGGAGAACGTGCAAACTCCACACAGTCAGTCGCCTGAATCGGGAATTGAACCCGGGTCTCCGGTGCTGTGAGACAGCAGTGCTAACCACTGTGCCACTGTGCCGCCACTTAGTAGCCTCTTCTCCATAGCTGTAATTTCTGCTTTGGAAGATGGGGAACTCACAACCTAAAAAGTAAACTCTCTAACCCCTCAACCAAAACTAATTCCAAATAAGTAATGTTTCCAATTTTTAGCTCCAATTGGCAAATACAATGTATTTGAAATGATATAGTGATGGGAAATAACAAGTTGTTTGGTAATGCAGAATGCAAGCCACTGTTACTTTAGAAATAACATCTTGACCTCATCTGTATTTTTCAGGTACTTTTCAATTGTGGGGGCATACCATTCAGGTGGATTGGGCAGACCCTGAAAAAGAAGTGGATGAGGAAACTATGCAAAAGGTTAAGGTACTCTATGTCCGAAACCTGATGATATCCACAACAGAAGAGACTATCAAAATGGAATTCAACAAAATTAAGCCTGGAGCAGTTGAACGAGTAAAAAAGCTCAGAGACTATGCATTTGTGCATTTTTTTGACAGAGATGATGCAGTTACAGCTATGAATATTATGAATGGAAAGTGTATAGATGGTGCTAGCATTGAAGTCACCCTTGCAAAGCCAGTTAATAAAGATGGCTCTTGGAAGTACACTCAAGGTAGTCAAGTCAATATTAATTGTGAAAATCAATGACTAACATTTACCAACAAGGAAGATGGGATAGCAAAAACCCCAGGAAGGTCACCAAGCTTACCGGCACGTCTGAATGGTCACCATAGCCCATGCTCACCTGAACTGGAGAGATGCACATATCCTTTATTCCCTGGAATAAAGCTTACACCTTTGAGTATTTATTCATTGAAGCCTAGCCATTTTCAGTCCTCAGTTACACACTTGGAATATTATTGCAACAAAAATAATTGGGCGCCACCAGAGTACTACCTATACTCAACAACAAGTCAGGATGGGAAACAACTGCTTGTTTATAAAGTGGTTATTCCCTCCCTTGCGAACAGTTCACAAGGTACACTGAGCCATTTCATGCCTGATAAGCTCTGCACAATGCTGGAAGATGCTAAGGAACTAGCTGCACAATATGCACTAACACATTTAGGTTAGTATTTCTGTCTTTCTCTCTTAACTTTATGTGCAAAGAACAGATGAAGTCTGCACCACATTGCAACAATGTATATATTTTGAAAATTAAGTCCTGTTTCAGCTGTAATTTTGAAGTAAGTGAAATGCCTATTACATTTTATTCATTTAAAAATAAATGCTAATTTCATTCTATTTCCGTAACTGAATCCTGTAGGCATTGCACTACATTCTGAATAAGTATAAAAGTCCCCCAGAAAAAAAATCTATTTTGTAATGATAGGGGAAGCTTTTCTAAGTGCACAACTCCAGTCTTTCTGCTTTGAAACATATTTGTAAACCTAACTGTGAAATGTTCACACACACGTGAATATTCCAGAGATCTCTGTCTAAACTATTAAGTCAATATATTTCACAAGAAACACTCTATTCTGGTTTAGTGAGTATGAAAGCAGAGCTTTTCAGTAGGTTTTGTCCACCAAGGAGTCACAAAGCTCTGGATTGTTGGGAAACTAACTCTCCTGATATATGATCAAAGCAGAGCAACATTTTAGGAAGCGGCAAGAATTCCTTACTGAGACATCTGACTTCTGGGTAGACAATGAGACAAATTGCTAATATATTTTCAGGAAATCCAACAAAGTGAATATGCTGTGACAAGGATGATTGTGGAAAAGTATTATAATTTCTTAAAAATTCATCTTTTTACAAACTAAGGCTTAGTTACAGTTTTTGTTATATGAGAATGGTGAGAGTTCAGGATGTTTTGCTGTGCACAGCCTATGCTTCTTATTTGAATATGCAAGGATATGGATCAAAGACAGGCAGAAAGGATTAACTTAACTTAGTTTCATGTTCAACATAACACCGTGGGCCGAAGGGCCCGTTCCTGTGCTATATAGTTCTATATTCTACATTCTATGATACATATGTCGAAAACATTGTTATAGAGCAGAAAACATTATGTCAAGGAAGACAAACTTTTAGAATGGGAAATCAAAGCACAATTGAATTGTGGAGTTGAACTTCAGTAGTCATAACCCAGTCATTTGCAGCTTTGCCCCAAGATCTGTGAAAAACTTGGACAAAACATACAAAACTGTTGATTGAAAACAGAGATAAGGTTTAAAATCCAGTGACCTTTCTTCAGAAACATAACTTTGTTTTCTTTCCACAAATGCTTCCAGACCTATTGAGTTTCTCCAGCAATTTCAGTTTTTGTTTCATTAAAGCTATTGACACGAACACCATTTCTCTGAGGGTTCTGCAAATGTTTACAGAAGTTTTCAAAGTTAAATGGAAGAAAAAGAAACATGAAAGTTCAATCTTGATTTTCTTTTTCTGAGCAGGAAGGACAGAGGGTGAGGCATAGGTGGGTTTGGAGAGTAGGCCAGTGTTAGAGGAGTGAAAGATAACTGTAAGAACATATGCTAAATTGACTGAGATCTGGACAGATTAATTTAAGATGCATGAGTAGGTTGGGAACAGAGGGATACAGATGCTTAGGAACTGGGCGACAGGATTAGACAGTGGATTTGCTTCGGCTCAGGATTGGAGGCGAAAAGGTCTGTTACTGGGCTGTAAATTTTCTTTTTTCTTTGTTCTTATGTCATGACGGTTGTTGATAATGATGAAGAGGATACCAGTATTCACTTATGTGAGGCTAGGGCCTTTTTAGCTTAAGTGATGATGGGCCTAAATTTTGAACTGCTGTCGCAAATAAATTGTAATAAGGTGGGATAGTTAGTGAGAAGCACAACTTAAAAATGAGTTGCCAACTAATAAAAGGGAGAAAGTGAGGATTGCAGATGCTGGAGAATCAGAATGGAAAAGATTGGCATTGGAAAAGCACCACAGGTCAGGCAGCATCTGAGGAGCAGGATATTCAGGCATCAAAGTCAATGCCTAAAACATCGACTCTACTGCTCCTTGAATGCTGCCTGACCTGCTATGCTTTTCCAGTACCAGCCTTTTCAAAACTAATAAAAGGCATGAGAATGGTGAGGTGCATAATGGAATTTCTGTAATGGAAATGGTCTTCTGATGGAATCATGAGGAGATTCTACAAGCAATGAAGGAGAAAACATGAGTGCCCAAGAATTTATTGCAGTTAACATAAATGGAACCTTTAATTGAGGTAAAGTAGCCTTTGGATGTTGTCGGATGACTTTGGGATTAGTAAAGGTAAGTATAAATGTGTGTAAAACTTATAAATGGCAATCTCACTGGGACTATCAAAAGTCTTGTCAAACTCAATCTGTCAAAAGGAGCTATCAAAAATGTAAATGTAAGCAGGAAGTTGGAAGAACATGGCAAACCAGGAAGAATCAGGAGGTGGATAAGTCAATGTTTTGGATGTAACCCTACTTCAGGAGGGTTACTATACTGGATGGAAGTTTGTTTGCTGAACTGGAAGGTTCATTTTCAGATGTTTTGTCACATACTAAATAACGTCATCAGTGAGCCTCTGGTGTTATGTCCCATATTCTATTTATGTGTTTAGGTTTCCTTGGGTTGGTGATATAATTTCCTGTGTTGGTGATGTCATTTCCTGTTCTTTTTCTTAGAGAGTTGTAGATGGGGTCCAAATCAATGTGTTTGTTGATAGAACGAAGAACATTACAGCAAGGAACAGACTCTTCACCCCTCCAAACCTGCGCCAATTCATATCCTCCATCCAAATCTGCCATCTATTTTCTAAGGATCTGTATCCCTTTGCTCCCTGCCCATTCATGCATCTATTTAGATACATCTTAAATGACACCATTGTTCCTGCCCCAAACCACCTCTGCTGGTAACGTATTCCAGGAACCCACCGCCCTCTGCATTAAGAACTTTCCATGTATGTCTCCCCTAAACTTTTCCTTCTCAGTTTGAACTCATGAACCCTAGTAATTGAGTCCTCCCCTCTGGACAAAAGATTTTGCTATCCACCCAATCTACACTTTTCATGATTTTTGTGGGCCTCAATCAGATTCACCCTCAACCATGTTCTTTCCAATGAAAATAATCATAACCTACGCAACCTCTCCTCATAGCTAGCACTTTCCATAAGAGGCAACATCCTGGTAAATCTCCTCTGCACCCTCTCCAAAGCATCCTCATCCTTTTGGTAATATGTTGACCAGAACTGTACACGGTATTCCAAATGTGTCCAAACCAACATCTTTTACAATTGTAACATGTCTTGCCAACTCTTGTACTCAGTACTTCATCTGATGGTGTATGCCATCTTGACCATTTTACTGACTTGTGTTGCCATCTTCAGGAACAATGGATCAGAATACCCAAATCTCTCTGTACATCAATTTTCCCCAGGACTCTTCCATTTACTGTATATTTTGCTCTGGAATTGCATCTTCCAAAATGCATCACTTCGCATTTATCCAGATTGAACTCCATTTGCGATTTCTCTGCCCAACTCTCTTATCTATGTATGTTCTGCTGTATTCTCTGACAGTTCCCTTCATTATCTGCTACTCCACCAATCTTGGTGTCATCTGCAAACTTACTAATGAGACAATCTATACCTTCCTCCAACACATTTATGTATATGAGTTCCGGTTGGAATGCCATGCTTCTAGGAATTCTTATGTATATCTCTGTTTGGCTTGTCCTAGGATAGATGTTTTGTCCCAGTGAAAGTGGTGTCCTTTTTCATCTGCATGTAAGGATATTAATGATAGTAGGTCATGTCTTTTTGTAGTTAGTTGATGTGTCCTGGTGGCTAGTCTTCTGCCCGTTTATCCAACGTAGTGTTTGTTATTGCTTTTGCAAGGTATTTTGCAAATGAAGTTCATTTTACTTATTACCTGTGTAGGGTCTTTTAAGTTCATTAGCTGCTGTTTTAGAGTATTGGTGGGTTTATGGACTCCATGATGCCAAGAGGTCTGAGTAGTCTTGTAGTCATTTCAATAGACAATAGGTGCAGGAGTAGGCCATTCTGCCCTTCGAGCCTGCAGCACCATTCAATATGATCATAGCTGATCAACCTTAATCAGTATCCTGTTCCTGCCTTATCTCCATAACCCTTGATTCCTCAATCCTTGAGAGCTCTATCCAACTCTTTCTTAAATGAATCCAGAGACTGGGCCTCCACTGCCCTCTGGGGCAGAGCATTCCACACAGCCATCACTCTCTGGGTGAAGAAGTTTCTTCTCATCTCTGTCCTAAATGGTCTACCCCGTGTTTTTAAGCTGTGTCCTCTGGTTCGACACTCACCCATCAGCGGAAACATGTTTCCTGCCTCCAGAGTGTCCAATCCTTTAATAATCTTATATGACTCAGTCTTCTAAACTCAAGGGTATACAAGCCCAGTCGCTCCAGTCTTTCAGTGTCAGGTAATCCCGCCATTTCCCAAGATGTCTTTGCAGGAGGGGAGAGTGGCTAGAGTTACTGGGCGCACTCACTGATATTATTACCTCGAATGGTGATGAAACATCTGAAAACGAACCTTCCAGCTCAGCGAGGAAACTTACATCCAGAGCCTTAACCTGAGCTACAAATCTTCTCGAAACTCACGAGGGTTAATATATTTCAAAGGTTCCATTTATATAAACTGCAATAAATTCCTTGGCACTCATGTTTTCTCCTTCATTGCTTGCAGAGTCACCCCATGATTCCATCAAAAGTGTCAAGGCATATAAAAATAGTGCGCTGAAATGACCAGTGTCACTGATGAGTCAGCGTTTCAGTTTAGGGTAATTTGCCATCTGAATTTTCAGCTTCCCATTGCCTCAGTTTCGAAAAGCATGGCGCTCGAAAAGCACAGCAGGTCACCCAGCATCTGAGGATGTTTTGGACCTTCACTTCATTCCTAATGAAGGGCTAATGCTTGAAACATCGATTCTCCTGCTCCTTTGATGATGCCTGGTGTGCTTTTCCAGCACTTTTGGATTCTGATCTCCAGCATCTGCAGTCTTCACTTTCTCACAATTCCCTCAGTTTGCACGAGATCTTGACATGCAAGAGCAGATACAACCATCTAAGGCTTTGGAGTATCTGAGTCACTTTAAAAATATAATTGTTTGCAATTTCAGTCTTTTTTTTCTATTTCTGGTTTAATGCAGGATTATTTTCATGTCTGTCCATTGTCACATTTCTTTATGTTTCAGATTCTTTGATATAGAACTGTAAATCACAATGTTAGGCTTGAATGAAATGTTTGTTATTAAAAGGTTTAATTTTGTTTAAAGAACGTAAATGCGGGAAATAATTTTTTTACAAATGACTGACTTTTTCTCAGCATAATCTAAAGCATTCACTTAGGGTTTTACCTTGATTTCATTTCTGCATGGATCCTGAGGTGCTGAGTACTAGGTGAATTGGCGTGATGGGGCAAAGTGTGATATTTGGAAGCATTTGGTGTTACGTAGGCATGGAGCTTCAGAGTGCCATTGGGGAGTAATCAGAAAAGCATTGATTGCCGTGAAGAATACATTTGCTCATTAATGCTCACTTTGAATTCTGCATCTTACACACGGCCCCTGACCTCATTGTAACCTTTGTCATAATATGAACAAAAGAGCTAACCTGAAGGCATGAGATGATAGTGACTGACCTTGGCATCAAGACAATATTTGACTTAGTGTGGTATCATAGAGCCCCAACAAAATGAAGTAAATAGGAATTAGGGGCAAATACTTTACTGGTTGAAGTCATACCAAGCTCAAAGGAAGTTGGTTGGGATTGTTGCAGGCTGAATCCTCTCAGCCTTAGAACATCACTGCCCCCCACCACCCACTCTCCCTCCCGGCACCTTCCCCTGCCACTTGCAAGGAGTGCAAAACCTGCAACCCCCCCCTCAACGTACTTCTGTCCAAAGCCCAAAGGATCATTCCACATCTGACATCTGTACTTCCACACACAACATCTACCGTGTCCGTTGCTCCCAATGTGGTCCCCTCTACATTGGGGAGACAGAACACCAATTTGCAGAACATTTTAGAGAACGTCTCTGGGACTCATGTACTAAACAACCCACACCTGGTGGCTGAACACTTTAACTCCCTCCACCACTCTGCCAAGGATCTGCAAATCCAGGGCCGCCTCTACTGCCAAACCCTAACCACCCGATGTCTGAAGGAAGAATGTCTCATCTTTAACTTTGGGGCCCTGCAACCACATGGGATCAATGTGGAGTTCACCAGTTTCTTAATTTCCCCTCCTCCTACTTTATTCCAGATCCACCTTTGGCACCGCCCTCTAGAACTGTCCTACCTGTCCATCTTTCTTCCCATCTATCCACTCCACCCTCCTCTCTGACCTATTACCTTCACTACCACCTTCACCAACTATCACATTCCCAGCTACCTTTCCCACTGATTTGTGAATAATGTTGAACTTTGGTCCGATGTTTTTTGTGACTGGAAAGATATCTAGTTTTGAATTGCATGCCTGTAGTCTATCGATGTAGCATTACAATGCAGTAAGCAATTTAAATTATTTTAAACATACCTTTGAACAATTCATAGCAAAGGTTTTTGAAGCAATAATTAAGATCCTAGTGACACAATGTGGTGGCTATCTCAGTGTGGGCCATAACCTATGACTGTTGATTTATTTTTAAAGTCTTTGTAGCTATGCATAATTTAATAACACATTTTTGTGAAGTAATATGCACATTTATGTATTTACAGACTACAGTTTGCGTCGGACCAGCTCCGTTAATAGTCTTTCTCAAGTTGGTGCACCTCTTCCAACTTCTGCTTCCAACTTGCTACAATACGCATCTAGACCGTACTCCTATCCGAGCTACCCATTGTCAACAACGCTACCTCTTGGTAACAGCAGTCATATTGGACAACGATTATATGTTTCTAGTCATGGATCTTTCTTCTAAACATCGTATTATGAATGGAATACACAAATATTGTCAGGTTTCTTGAAATGCATGTTAGTTTTCTAAAAATATTTTTCATTCTCTGTTATGTTATGCAATTTATTGAGGCTCAATTATATTATTCTTTTTCATGTATAAAATCTTAATCAAATTGTTTTATGTTCTTGTTAAAGATTTCATAATACTGTTAATGAATTTGACAAGTTTTTCATCACTGTGATGGTCTATTTGTCTGTTGGCCTTCAGTTATTTTGCTCTTTAATACTTATAGCATTATTAATACACTAAATTAAGACCTCTTAATAGAATTGTGGCTGCACTAATGTACAGGAACAATGCTGTATTTTCTTGTTGCAGTGTTCACTGTCACACTGGGGTCAATTTTTACATAGCCCATCCATCTCAGGAAATTGATGAGATTTGAATGCAACATTGCTTACACACATTGAACAATTTGTGCTCAATGGAGAGTAGTGTTAGTTGGATATAAAGATGGTGTCATGCCCAATACCATGTTTCACTGCGTGCGTTAAGGTAAAATTACTCCCACTGTTTCAAATTGTTAAAGTTGACATATTTCTTGTTTATGCCATGTCTGCTTGTTCTCGTTATGACAAAATTATTTATATTGTACTGGTTGAATTTTTGCAATCATGTGTTCAATTAAATATCACTAAAATTGTTTTCTTGTATTTTAATGGAAAGCACACTTTAAGTCAGGCTTAACTGAATACAGAACTGAGTAACAAATGGTAGGGTCCTGAAATTCACATTCAAACTAGATTATTGTTATAAAGGAACACACTTCATTGAAGCTTTTCACCTTGCATTTATCCAAACAATCTGCAAGAAACAACAATGTAAAGAAAAAGCATTTTATCTTGTCTGAGAATAGGTATTGTTGGAATGCAGTGCCTTGTCATTCACTGTAAAATGCATGTTTTTTCTTCACATTAGTATTTATTAAAAATTGCCCTGATGAATGAAAGGTGAAAATCTTTTTTTTAAATGTAACATTTTACAGGAATTCTGTACTATAAGCAAAAAAAAATGTATAAGGTTGGATTTTATGTAATTTTTGCTTTTCCTAATTAATGTAAGAACCAGCCAGAGAACAAAAGTAGTCTTTAATATGCAGTTTATTAATATCTTTGAATAAACAACAGAATTTAATAATCATGGATATGCATACTGTGCTATGGCTAAGAAGCCAGCACAACTGCTAAGTAATTGCCAAGAATTCGCACGTAATCTTAATGCTGCTTATTATAGGAAAAATGGAATGAAATAGCATAAAATATAAAAGTATAAGTCATTTGCATCCATTTTTAAAAATTTGATGCATAGGCTGTTGGACTTGCCAGCAAAGTCCATGTTTATTCCCTGCCCTTACTTCCCCTTAAGAACGTAATCGCACATTTTATGAACTACTTTGATGCGTGACACCCACAGTGCTATAAAGGATGATAATCTAGGATTTTGACTCAGTGACAGTAAGGCAATGGCAACACATTTCTGAGTCAGGATGGTATGTGACTTAGGGAACTTGCACAGACTCTCTTATCTAGACGGCAGAGCTTATAGGGTTTGAAGACATTTGTCAAAAGAGTGATGGAGAATTACTGTCATATATTTGATCAATATTAAATGGTGAGATGGTGAGTGATATTTCTCAAGTGTTATTACAGCTGCACTTATTGTTAGCTATAAACATTAGATAAAAACAATTTTGACAAGTATTTAAAAAGATAAAGTTACTACAATGAATCTTGGTTCTTAGGATGTGAGTTTGCAAAGGAAATCGTGGGAAACAAGGAAATGCTGGAAGTGTCTGTAAAAGACACAAAACATCCCAAGAATACTGAAAATCAAGATGTGTCATGATGCCCAGTCTGTAATATTACTAGACTAATAATCTATAATCCCATGTAATGTTCTGTGGATCAGATTTGAATCCTGCTCTAGCAGATGGTAGGATTTGAATTCAATTTTTAAAAGAACATTAATAGGAAAACCCATCTGGTTCAGTTTAATTTCTTTAAGTAAGGAAATCTGCTCTGCTTACCTGTTATTACCTACATTGTGTTGTTGACTTTCAACTGCCCCCTGCACATTTAGGAATGGGCAAAAAATTAGCCTAGCCAGCGATGCTACTGGGAAAACTACTAAATAGAAAGACGTCCCTAAATCTGTTTTTTATCCTAGAGTCTTAATACAGAAATAGTACATGTAGAACCATAAAAATGATACAGAACAAGAATAAAAATGATTTGGCCCATCTTGTTCATACCCACCCAAAAATTCCCAAATGCCCTTCCCATGGTTTCTTGCATGCGCCCGTAGCACTGCAGCTTACAGCAAATCCAGGTACTTTTTGAAAGAAGTTAAGGGCTCTGCCGTCACCAGTTCAGTCAACAAATTCCAGATACCCATCATCCTTTGTGTAAAAATGTTTTTCCTCATGTCCCCTTTAGATTGATGATGATCTTCCAAAATTACTTACTGGATAGGTCCCTGTGGGTTGGACAATCATTCACCCAGCACCTGTGGAGTCAGAAACCCAGGAAACTGGGGTGAATCCTACTTTTTTTTGGTGAAGTCAAATTGCATCTGGTTTTTGGGAAGGATTTTTGTTATGAGGCCTAAGGAGTTCTTTTCTCTTGCAAAGCACACCTCATTGACATCCTTTTGTCTACCTAACTTTTGTGATCTTGGTCTCCCCCTATCCAAATTTACCCTCCACTCCCTGTCACCAAACATTGAGACACGTTACTGGGAATGTGGAGAGGGAGGATCCAATCAAACTCAGGAATCAGAAACAGTGAATAAAAGTGACATCTTATGAAAGCTGTAAGTTTATTGGCTGCGAGCTGCTAACGGAGGGGGTTCGTAAGATGGTGAGTGATATTTCTCAAATGATATTACGTCTACACTTATTGTTAGCTAGAAAAATAAGCTCAGATAATAACAATCTTGACAAGTATTTAAAACGATAAAGTTACTACAGTGAATCTTGGTTCTTAGGAAACAAGGAAATGCTGGAAGTGTCTGTAAAAGACACAAAACATCCCAAGAATACTGAAAATCAAGATGTGTCATGATGCCTAGTCTGTAATATTACTAGACTAATAATCTATAATCCCATGTAATGTTCTGGGGATCAGAGTTGAATCCTGCTCTAGCAGATGGTAGGATTTGAATTCAATTTTTTAAAAGAACACAATTATAGGAAAACCCATCTGGTTCAGTTTAGTTTCTTTAAGGAAGGAAATCTGCTCTGCTTACCTGTTATTACCTACATATTCTATGTAGCTTTCAGATTAAATGTAAATAATAGAAATATTTTACAGACTAAAAAAATTGAATTCATAATTAAATGAAGTAGAGCTGCTGGCCAGGTAGTATGATGTATGATGTAACTGATGATTCACAGTGACCTCGTGTGCCAAAAGTGAGTACTGCAGATGCTGGAGATGAGAGTCGAGAGCATGGCGCTGGAAATGCACAGCAGGTCAGGCAGCATCTGAGGAGCAGGAAAATCGACATTTCAGGCAAAAGCCCTTCATCAAAAATGAGGCTGGGAGCCTCGGGGGTGGAGAGATTAATGCAAAGACATGCCAGATAATTCCTACAGGGCTGGCACTCCAACCACAACGTCATAAACAAACACATAGATCTAGATACCATCTATCAACCCCTCAGAAAACGAACAGGAAATGACATCACCATAAACCCCAGGAACCGCATCCAGGACAAACATATAAATAGAAAGTAGGAAACAACAGCTTCGCTTGACTTGGAGGTCGCCACTGATGATGTTACCTAGCCAGGTAATGAAACATCTAGATATCAAACCTACAGTTCAGCGAGCAAAGCTGCACCCTAAACCTCAACCTGAGCTACAAACCTTCACAAACCTTGTGGTATTAAAGGTTCTGATGGTGAAGAATTTGTTCAATTGCAAGAAAAGTTTTGCTATCAACAAATTCTCCTACTAGAGATGGATCAAAACTTGAACTTCTCTTGGGAAATACGGCAGGGCAAGTGACTTATGTGTTAGTCAGAGAACACTTTTGGACCAGTGATCATAAAGCAGTAATTTTAAAATAGTTATGTCAAAGGTTAAAAGTTAAAGTTCTTAACTGGAGTAAGGCAAATGGGTATGAAAGGGTATGAAACAAGACCTTTCAAAAGTTGATTGGAGCAGACTGATCGCAGGTAAAAGGATGTCTGACAAGTGGGAGGCCTTCAAAAGTGTGACAGCAAGAAGCATTCTGTTACTGTTTGAGTGAAAGGCAAGGTTGGTAAGATTAGGGAACAATGGATGAATGAAGATGTTGAAGTTTAAGTCAAGAATAAAACATAATTATGTATCAGAGAGATTAGGATTAACTGAATGTCTTGAAGAGTATAAAGGTTGTGGGCACATCCTTAAGAAGGAAATGAGAAAGGCAAAGAGGGGATAGGAGATAGCCTTGGCAGATAAGGTCAAGATAATCCAAAGAGATTAAATGCATAAAGAGTGAGAGAGCAACTGGAGAGAGAGTAGGACCCCTTGAACACCAACGAGGTTGTTTTTGTGTTGAACCTCAAGAGATGGGAGAAATATAAATGAATATTTCACATCAGCTTTTACTGTTGGGAAAGAAATGGAGGCTAGAGAAATCAGAGAAATAATTATTGATGTTTTGAAAACAGTTCACCGTCCAGAAGAGGAATGCTGGAAATCTTAAAAAAACGTAATGATAGATAAACCTCCCAGGACATTTTGGGAGGTTAGGGAGAAAAGTGCAGTGTCCCGGGTGAAGAACTGGAGGACTGGGGTGTGGCTAACGTGCTATTTATTGTTTAAGAAGGAATGTGAGGAGAAGCCTGGGAACTATCGACCTGTGAGTCTGACTTCAGGGGTGGATAGGTTATGAGAGATTCTGAAGGAATATAAGTTCACATAAGTTGGAGAGGAAATAATTGATTAGAGTTGATCAGTATGGTTCAGTGTGAGGAAAATCATGTTTCACACACTTGACTGGGTTTGTTTGTACAAGTAACCAAAATGATTGATGAGAACAGAGTGATAGATGTTGTTTGCCTTTCGTGAAGCCTTTGATGAGGCTCTGCATGGTAGACTAATTAGTAAAGTTAGATCACATGGGATTCACGGTGGGCTTGCCAATTGGATACATAATTGGCTTTTTGGTAGAAAACAGCAGGATCATTGTTTTTCATATGTAGGCCTATGACTAGCGGTGTTCCACAGGGATCGGTACTGGCTCCACTTCTGTTTGTCATTTATGTGAAGGATTTGGATGAGAATATGGGAGGCATGATTTGTAAGTTTGTGGACAATACCAAAATGATAAAATGGACAGTGAAGAATGTTACCCAAGATCACAAAGAAATCTTGATCAATTGGGTCAATGGGCTAAGGTGTGGCAGATGGAGTTTAATTTGGATACAAGTGAGGTATTGCATTGTGGTAATACAAACAAGGACAGGACTTAATGGTAAGGCCCTGGGTAGTGTTGTAGAGCAGAGAGACCTCAGGGTTCAGGTACATAGTCCTTTGAAATTTGCATCACAGTTAGACAGGGTAGTTAAGAAGGTATTTAGCACACTTGCCTTCATTGCTCAGACCTTTGAGTAAAGAAGTTCTGACATTATACTGAATTTGTACAGGACAGTGATGAGGCCTTTTCTGGATTAATATGTGCAATTCTCATCGCCCTGTTATAGGAAGGATATTATTAAGCTGGAGAGGGTTCAGAAAAGATTTCCAAGATGTTGCCAGAAAAAGGCATTTGAAATATAAAAATGGGCTGTTGCATTGGAGGCCGAAAGGTGACCTTATCAATGTTTAAAAAGTCTTGAAGTGCACAGATAAGGTGAATGACAAGGGTCTTTTCCCTATGGTGGGGAAGTTCAAACCTCGGGAGTATATTTTTAAGATTTAAAAAGGACATGAGAGGCAATGTTTTTAGTAGTTTGCATGTGGAATGAACTGCCAGGTACAGTTATAATGTTTAAAATACATTTGGATAAGTTCATGAATAGGAAAGGTTTGGAGGGATATGGGCCAAGTGCAGGCAGTTGGGAATAGTTCAGTTTTAGAACATGGCCAGTGTGGCCTGGTTGGTCCGAAGGGTCTGTCTCTGTCCTGTATGACTCTATGACTCCATGACATAATGGTATGCAGTTAAAAGACATGTTAGTCTCTGCACAAGCTCACTTTGACCTCCAGCCCAGAGCTGGGACACAGCAGGGGGAAGGGTATTGTTCATGGTTGTAGATACCAAGGGACTTTTATATGCAGTGGGTGTGTAATGGAGTAACTAAAGACGGACAGTTCAGAGGAGATGAAGCACACAGGGAGGGCAATTAGACTGGGCCATGGCGGGGACAGGGGCTAAATTTGTGGTGGGGGGGAGAGGTTGTCCAAATTTGAAGGGGGTGGGAGTGCAGATTCAGGATTGAAGGACAGATATAGGGAAGAAAAGGAAGACAAGGAAAGAAAGAGAGAAAATGAGAGAAAAGGCAAGGGCAAGAGAGTGATAAAGAACCTAGACGAAGGTAGAAAGAAGAGGCAGGACAGAAAAATACAGAAGATGAGGCTGTCAGTAAGGGAGAGAGAGAAAGATAGTGTGAGAGAGAAAAGTTGAGAGGGAGCAAGATCATAGAGTGATACAGACAGCAAGAGACAAAGGCAAATTGAGAGACCAAGAGAGGGAAAAGAGGCAAAATCAGACAGATACAAACAGGTGATAAGGAAAGATATGGTGAGATTAAAGAGGTGATAGTCACAATTCCAGTTGATCTGAACTCTCTCTCTCCCATTTAGGATAGATTCTGCTCCAGGGGCTTGCTTTCGAGATTCAAACATTCCGCGCGCACTCACACACACAGACAGACAGATGCTCACCACCTGCTCAGTGCACACGGTAAAAGGGAAAATGGCTGCCAGAACCTGTTTGAAATACTCCTAGGTCTCTCACTCAAAGCCCCCTCTCTGCCCAAGTCCCAGCTCATCCAGTCAGTTCCCAGCTCCATCTACCTGGGGCATACCTCCCTCAGGGAGGGAGCACAGCCAGAGTCACCTCAGTGGGATTAGAGGGGTGAGGGAGGGAGGAGATGTGAGAGAATGCAGCAGGTAAACAGTTTCATCCAGTCTGCCTTTGTCTTCTCCAGCTTTGCATTTTATTGTCTTGGAATAAAAGCCAAATGTATTGTCAAAATGATCAAATTCTTTTTGTCTTCGGGGTTTTCTTTTGATCAACTTGCGATTGCATGGAATCTAACCCAGGTCACCTGCTTGGAAGACAGCTGCACTAACCACAATAGCACCATCACTGTGCACTTGAACACATTACGGTCTCCCAAATACAGTTAAAAAGCCCTTTCTCATGACAAATTAATCAGAGTTCATGTTGATTCATGGTGATACAGGTGACAATGACTTTCATGAAGAGGTAGATTTGAAGGAGCATCTGAAATTGGAAAGGGAACTGGGTCATTGGGCGGTTGAAGGGAGGGAGTCCAGAAATCCCTCTGATTGGGCTTGGATTCCCCCGCCAACACATCAGCTGGTTCGTGGAAAGGAACAAATGAAAATATAGAATGATATCAGTTTAGTCAAGACTGCCATTGTCTTCTCCTGCTTTTCATTTTACTGTCTTGGAATGAAAGCCACATGTATTCACAAACTGATCAAATTCCTTTAGTAGATTTGCTCGCTGAGCTGGAAGTTTCGTTTTTAGACGTTCCACCTTCAGACGGTAACATCTTCAGTGAGCCTCTGAATGAAGCAGCCCATTTTCTATTTATATGTTTGCATTTTCTTGGGTTGGTGGTGTCATTTCCTGTGGTAACATTATTTCATATGGTGATGTCATTTTCTGTTCTTTCTCTTGGGGGTGGTAAATGGAATCCAAGTCAATGTGTTTGTCGATGGAGTTCCTTAACCTAGAACCTCAACCTGAGCTACAAATCTTCTCAAAACTCACCAAATTCCTTTAGTCTTTGGGTTTTCCCATTGATATTAGTGAAAATCTCAATTTGTGGTTGCCAGGAATCAAAGCGAGGAATTAAAAGGAAATAAAGTAAATTATTACTGAAAATAAATGTGCAATCAAAAGATACAGAATCTTTACAATATGTTATTTCCTCTTTCTAATAGGAAACATCCCTTTTTTTTTAATTTGCCCAGATGTGTGGATCAGAGAATTCAGTGAGGAAGAGTGGACAGGAGTCTATTGTTGCATTTCTCACTCTGGCCTGCAGTAAACACCTTCCTCCATATTATTTAATTTCTCTACCCATTTCACTCACTGAGAATGGATTACTTGAGATGAAGTAATTCCTCTTTTGGCTTGGTTTGCGTTGCTCCACTTTCTACTAATTATTGCTCATTGCTCCCAGCACTTTACACTGGCTTTACTCCTCAGTCTCTTTCATTTTGCTCCTCAGATTCAGTCATTCCTTGCCCATTAGAAAAAGAATGTTATCATGTTGCTGCTCCTCCTTCACCTTTCGGTCTGTTCCTCATGTGGACTCCTCATTCCGTTATCTGCTGCACCTAATGTTGGCTCTCAGTTACTTGGATTGATTCATCAATGGAATCATTTTTATAAATGGATATGTCATGGCATACTTTAACTGCTCTTCTGCGTCACCACATAAATAAGGGCATTTGTGCAGCAACTTATGTTCCTCAGCATATATCCAATCTGAACAAATAGACCAAAAGAAACAGAATCCAAGGAAAAACTGGCATTAAAGAACTATAAAATATGCAACAACCAGAGAAGTATGAAGCTGGCAGATATGGCAAAGAGTACAATCACAGAATTCTTCCTGTACAATCACAGATCATTCTCTGTTTTTCTCTGACCTCTCAGTTTCTTCCTCACCTTAATGGCCTCAAAAATATGTCTGACAGTCAGAATGTTGATAAAGAGAATAAAAGTGAATGGGAACATTGGTATTTAAAAAGTCTCAAAATATTTAAAACTTGTCCACCAAGGGTCAGAAACATAATTGTATGTGACATAACAGTATCATGGAACATTATTGATGATCTTTCCAGGTTAATATACAAAGGAGTTGGGAATATTCTTTAAACAAAAAAAATGCAGATTATTGCAAGAACCTTGGTTGCAGTTTTCTCTGTTAGTTAGTTTTCAACTCATGTAAACAAATGGCAACAAATTGATCAAAGGAAAAAGCAATGGTGAACCACACGTCAAGCAGCTGAAGACATAGATAACATGACAGACAGGAGTGATTTGCAGGAAACACAGTGGATATTTTCTAAATCGGCAAAGGATGATATAAACAACAATGAACAGTAGATCTGTTGCTGTCGTGGCCACCAGATAGCAAGTACTGCGTGTAGAAAGGCCACATTTGCCCCGAGCTAAGATTATAATCACCAATAGACCAACTTTAAGAGAAAGGGAAAAATAGACCTGAAGCTATTAATCAAACACTCTCTGTGCCTGAGCCCAGGCTGTAAGTAATGACTTCGAGGAAAAAGTGAGGTCTGCAGATGCTGGAGATCAGAGCTGAAAATGTGTTGCTGGAAAAGCGCAGCAGGTCAGGCAGCATCCAAGGAACAGGAAATTCGGTGTTTCGGGCATAAGCCCTTCATCAGGAATGACACAAATGTAAGTAATGACACAAAGATCATTGTTGTTCCATGTTATATGTGGTTTAAAGAATCTGAACCACAGCAGTAAACTCTCTCTAAATGGATCATTTGCAGTTTTAAAGGGCATAGGGAAGAACATGAGCAGCAAATTACTCACAGAAACACAGTTATTTACTCAAGGGGTTTTTTGTTCAGCAGAAGTTGATTTCACCTGCTTTAATGTTTACTCTGACTGGCTGGCATTTCCATAAGACCACAGTATCCACACAAAGGCATCTGGGATCAATAGAACAAAGAATAGGAGACACCTAACATGGACATTGATTGCAAAATTTCTGTATTTGGTTTTGGAGCCTCCACAGTTCAGTTTGCCTCCAGAATTCTATATCCACACTGTATGAACTACAGTACAGGGCATTGAATCACCCCACAGCATCCAGGAATGGATGGCCGCCACAATATGGATGAACAAATGATAGGGCATTGAGTTCCTTTCTCATATTCAGCAGTGAATCCATCACCATGTCCCAAGTTTGACATCCACCTCAATCAGAAAAACTTTAACACTTGACACGACTCCTCCCACCTGTCCAAGATAGTACAGCACAGCCCTCACACAAAGAATATTCTTTAAACAAAAGAAGATGCAAATTATTGCAAGAATCTTGGTTGTAGTTTTCTCTGTGCAATATTTAGTTTTCATCTCATTTAAAGAATATAAAATCTGAATCCTTACAACACTGGTCATGGTAGTACTCTAGTTTAGAAAGCAAACACTTTATCTGGGATGATGTCCAGGCTCACGCTCCCAAGCTTCTCTCCTAGGCCCTCTCCTTGTGAATGGAGATTCCGCCTTTCCAGATTCAGAGCACACACTGGGGCTGGAAAACCCCAGCATTCTCCATGGAAATCACTAGAATTGTACAGCAGCCTAATAAATATTTATCAAAATTGATAGCTATAGACAAAATAACAATCCCAAATGAATACACCTTCATGTAGACCGTGATTGTTTGGGAAACATCAAAGGATAACAGCAACAAAGAGCAACGTGGGAAACATCCTGGTGGACAAAGTTTTAGTGTGGAAACAGGCCCTTCGGCCCAACAAGTCCACACTGACCCACCGAAGCGCAACCCATCCATGCCCCTACATTTACCCCTTACCTAACACTACGGACAATTTAGCATGGCCAATTCACCTGACCCACACATCTTTAGACTGTGGGAGGAAACCGGAGCACCCGGAGGAAACCCACGCAGACACGGGGAGAACGTGCAAACTCCACACAGTCAGTCGCCTGAGTTGGGAACTGAACCCGGGTCTCAGGCGCTGTGAGGCAGCAGTGCTAACCACTGTGCCACCGTGCCGCCCACAAGTTGTTTGAGCCTCTGTGGGAGAGCTGGTGCCACAACATTTCAGATCTCAGTGTTTGTCCTATTAAATCCTGCACTGTGCATCATTTTACAAATGATACACACACATCTTTTTGACAATTCAATAACTCAACAATACACTTCATAATTGGACTTCTGTGCTCAACAGCCCTTCCAGTGATCTGTCCTCACCAATTCTATGCCCCCACACATCCACAGACTGACGAAAACACACAAAATTGTCAAAGTCATCCATGCTGACCATCACTTATCCCTCCTAATGACCTGCGTTGATACAGCATGGTGCTGGAAAAGGCACAGCAAGTCAGGCAGCATCCCAGGAACCAGAGAGTCAACATTTCGGGCAGGACTCCTCCCACCTGTCCATGATGGTACAGCACAGTCCTCACGCAAATAAAATCTGAATCCATGCAACATTGGTCATTGTAACTGCCCTGAAGAAGAGTCCTGCTTGAAACCTTGACTCTTTCCTCCATGGATGCTGCCTTTCCAGCACCATGCTTCTTCCAGCACCATGCTCTATCTGCAGTCCTCATTCTGTCTCATCATTCTTAATGACTTGCTGAACCCACCCATTGCCCTGTTTTATCTGGGCTCCCATTTGGAGCAAGCTGCCTGCGCAAGATCCATCAACACAATCTCTTTCCATCAAGGAATGGGAGACACCAGGTGTCACTGAGAGGTGGCTTGTCACAAAACCCATCTGACCGATAGCAGGCTGTGAACTACCACAGAGAGGGGGTGGTCTTCCGAAACACTTTCGAGATCAACCAGGGCCGGTGCTCAGCCAAACTCCATCAATGTGACCTCAGTGTAAACCCATTTTTCACAGTATAGGGAAACACACAATGCTGCACATTAGTGAGGAGCCTTCTAACTGACAAACTATTCACTTTAAACAATTATCAGTTGTCGGCCGAAATGAGGATGATTCATAGCAGAGATTTTTTATCAATTAAGTTGTTAAAATACTTACGAGGAACATCAACAATGGCAAGGCTGATCTCGTACACTTTCTCGATCCTTTCCCTGAGAAGGTGCATTTCGTTGTTTGTGATACAACCTTACCCTTCCTGCTGCTGGCAAACTGTTGGAATCGAAGAATTCTCTTGGAGATGGAACTGACACAGTTCCAGAGACTTTATTTTATACTGTGTGGCATTTCCACTGGGAAACTGTGATTACATTTTCAACTTTTTTATATCATTTTGAACAAACTAATTATAACAACAGGTTTATTTTAATGATGTGATATCACTGAGATTTGCATCTTTATTTGAATACCCCGAAGACTGGATTCATCTGATCCTATTAGTTCTAATGTGTCTTCAAGCAACAGTTCTTGCAATATTTCACTCACTATCAGTCCCATCAATATCTAAATATCTTTCAATATTTTTTTCAGTGATATCCTTCATTTCTCTGAGGCTATTCAGACATTCAATACCGCATGTTGGAGAACTCCTTGAGAGCTGTTCCACGACACACTGTTATCCCACAGCTTTCCTTGTTCATTTAGTTATACAACTGAGTTGGGAAATTCTACCAACCAGACCAGCAGCTGGAACTTCCACTCGGTTACATTTTCTCTAAACAAAGACAAAAATAATCAGAACCTTCAGTTCAAAATCATAGAATAATGGCATCATATAGGACAGGGGTGGGCCTTCACTCTATTGAGTTTGTATCTCTAAAATCACACTCAAAGCTACACGGGGCTGGAAAATGGGAAGCCTGCAAAAATGAGATAACTAGATTCCAGAGAGAGTGTGTTCCTATTTGGGTGAAAGGCAAGGTGGTAGGTGGAGGGAATGCTAGATGACTGGAGAAATTGAAGTTTTGGTCAAGTAAAAAAAGAATCATGTGTCAGGTTTGGACAGCAGACAGCGAGTGAATTATGAGAAGAATATAAATGCTTTAGGTATTTTCTTAAGAGGGAAAGCAGGAGGGCCAAAAGGGATATGAGATAGCATTGGCAAATAAGGTTAAGGAGAATCCAAAGTGATTTTGTAAATACATTAAGGACAAAAGAGTAACTAACTGGGGGAGAATTGGGCCCCTCAAAGATCAGCAAGGCAACGTATGTGTGCCCACAGGAGATTGGAGAGATACTAAACGAATATTTCGCATCATTGTTTACTGTGGAGAAGGACATGGAAGAGATAGAATATGGGGAAAGAGATGGTGACATCTTGAAAAATGTTCATGTTACAGAGGAGGAGGTGCTGGATGTCTTAAAACTCATAAAAGTGGATAAATCCCTAAGATGTGATCAGGTGTACCCTAGAACTCTGTGGGAAGCGAGGGAAGTGATTACTGGGTCCCTTGCTGAGATATTTGTATCATCAATAGTCACAGGTGAGGTGGTGGAAGACTGAGGGATTGCTAATGTAGTGGCACCATTTAAGAAATTTGGGAAGGAAAAGCCAGGGACTATAGACCGGTGAGCCTGATCAATGGTGGGCAGGTTGTTGGATGGAATCCTGAGGATGTATGTATTTTGCATGTATTTGGAAAGAAAAGACTGTTTAGAGATAGTCAGCATGGCTTTATGCCTGTGAAGAGGATTGATGAGGGATGTGAACTACATGAACTCCAGTAAGGCATTTGAAAAGGTTCCTCATAGTGGACTGGTTAGCAAGATTAGATCTTGTGGAATTCAGGGAAAACCAGCCATTTGGATACAGCACTGGCTCAAAGGTAGAAGACAGAGGTTAGTGATGGAGGGTTGCTTTTCTGACTGGAGGCTTGTGATCAGTGATGTGTCACTGGTGCTGGGTCCTTTATATAAATAATTTAAATGTGAACATGGGATGTGTAGTTTGTAAGTTTACAGATAACATAAAAATTGGAGGTTACCTCAGAATACACAGGATCTTGTTCATATGGGTCAATGGGCCAAGGAGTGGCAGATAGAGTTTAATTTAGATAAATGTGAGGTATTACATTTAGGAGTAGGACCTATCCACTAATGGTAAGGTCTTGGGGAGTGTTGCTGAACAAAGAGACCTTGGAGCGCAGGTTCATAATTCCTTTAAAGTGGAGTTGCAGGTAGGTAGAAGGCGTTTGGTATGCTTTTCTTTATTGGTTAGAGTATTGAGTATCATAGAACATAGAACATAGAAAAATACAGCGCAGTACAGGCCCTTCGGGGGCGATATTGCGCCGATCCAAGCCCACCTAAACTACACGAGCCCACTTTCCTCCATATGCCTATCCAATGCCCGCTTAAATGCTCATAAAGAGGGAGAGTCCACCACTGTTACTGGCAGGGCATTCCATGAACTCACGACTCGCTGAGTAAAGAATCTAACCCTAACATCAGTCCTATACCTACCACCCCTTAATTTAAAGCTCTGCCCCCTCCTAAAGCTATGCCTCCTCATAGTTGGGAAGTCATGTTATGGTTGTACGGGACATTGGTTAGGCCACTTTTGGAATACTGTGTGCAGTACAAATCTGTTACCACTGACACTTTGAATATTTTTGAAGCAGCACAAATCAGGAACCACTGTCACTTAGAATATTTTTCAGTCAGTACAAATCAGTAACCAGCGACACTTAGAATATTTTTGAAGCAGTACAAATCAGTAACCACTGACACTTGGAATATTTTTGAAGCAGTACAAATCAGTAACCGGCGACACTTAGAATATTTTTCAGTCAGTACAAATCAGTAACCAGCGACACTTAGAATATTTTTGAAGCAGTACAAATCAGTAACCACTGACACTTGGAATATTTTTCAGTCAGTACAAATCAGTAACCAGCGACACTTCGAATATTTTTGACGCAGTACAAATCAGTAACCACTGACACATAGAATATTTTTGAAGCAGTTCAAATCAGTAGCCACTCACACTTGGAATATTTTTCAGTCAGTACAAAACAGGAACCAGCGACACTTAGAATATTTTTCAGTCAGTACAAATCAGTAGCCAGAAACACTTAGAATATTTTTGAAGCAGTACAAATCAGTAACCATAAACATTTAGAATATTTTTGAAGCAGTACAAATCAGTAAACAGCGAAACTTAGAGCACTTTTGAAGCAGCACAAATCAGTAACCACTGACACTTCGACTATTTTTCAGTCAATACAAATCAGTAACCAGCGGCACTTAGAATATATTTCAGTCAGTACAAATCAGTAACCACTGACACTTAGAATATTTTTGAAGCAGTACAAATCAGTAACCACTGACACTTAGAATATTTTTCAGTCAGTACAAATCAGTAAGCAGCGAAATTTAGAATATTTTTGAAGCAGTACAAATCAGTAACCAGCGACACTTACAATATTTTTGAATCAGTACAAATCAGTAACCACTGACACTTGGAATATTTTTGAAGCAGTACAAATCAGTAACCATTCACACTTCGAATATTTTTCAGTCAGTACAAATCAGTAACCAGCGACACTTGGAATATTTTTGAAGCAGTACAAATCAGTAACCACTGACACATAGAATATTTTTGAAGCAGTTCAAATCAGTAGCCATTCACACTTCGAATATTTTTCAGTCAGTACAAATCAGTAACCAGCGACACTTGGAATATTTTTGAAGCAGTACAAATCAGTAACCACTGACACTTAGAATATTTTTCAGTCAGTACAAATCAGTTAACCAGCGACACTTGGAATATTTTTCAGTCAGTACAAATCAGTAAACAGCGAAACTTAGAACATTTTTGAAGCAGCACAAATCAGTAACCACTGACACTTGGAATATTTTTGAAGCAGTACAAATCAATAACCAGCGACACTTGGAATATTTTTGAAGCAGTACAAATCAGAAACCACTGACACTCAGAATATTTTTGAAGCAGCACAAATCAGGAACCACTGACACTTAGAATATTTTTCAGTCAGTGCAAATCAGTAACCAGAGACACTTGGAATATTTTTGAAGCAGTACAAATCAGTATCCACTGACACTTAGAATGTTTTTGAAGCAGTACAAATCAGGAAGCAGCGACACTTAGAATATTTTTGAAGCAGTACAATCAGTAACCACTGACACTTAGAATATATTTGAAGCAGTAAAAATCAGTAACCAGCGACACTTAGAATATTTTTGAAGCAGAACAAATCAGTAACCAGGGACACTTTGAATATTTTTGAAGCAGTACAAATCAGTAAACAGCGAAACTTAGAACACTTTTGAAGCAGCACAAATCAGTAACCACTGACACTTAGAATATTTATGAAGCAGTACAAATCAGTAACCACTGACACTTAGAATATTTTTCAGTCAGTACAAATCAGTAACCCGCGACACTTGGAATATTTTTGAAGCAGTACAAATCAGTATCCACTGACACTTAGAATATTTTTGAAGCAGTACAAATCAGTAAACAACGAAAGTTAGAACATTTTTGAAGCAGCACAAATCAGTAACCACTGATACTTCGACTATTTTTCAGACAGTATAAATCAGTAACCAGCGACACTTAGAATATTTTTGAATCAGTACAAGGCACTAAGCACTGACACTTGGAATATTTTTGAAGCAGTACAAATCAGTAACCACTGACACTTAGAATATTTTTGAAGCAGTACAAATCAGTAAACAGCGAAACTTAGAACATTTTTGAAGCAGAACAAATCAGAATCCGCTGACACTTAGAATATTTTTGAAGCAGAACAAATCAGTAACCAGCGACACTTAGAATATTTTTGAAGCAGAACAAATCAGTAACCACTGACACTTAGAATATATTTGAAGCAGTACAAATCTGTTACCACTGACACTTTGAATATTTTTGAAGCAGCACAAATCAGGAACCACTGACACTTAGAATATTTTTCAGTCAGTACAAATCAGTAACCAGTGACACTTGGAATATTTTTGAAGCAGTACAAATCAGTATCCACTGACACTTAGAATGTTTTTGAAGCAGTACAAATCAGGAAGCAGCGACACTTAGAATAATTTTCAGTCAGTACAAATCAGTAAACAGCGAAACTTAGAACATTTTTGAAGCAGCACAAATCAGTAACCACTGACACTTAGAATATTTTTGAAGCAGAACAAATCAGTAACCAGGGACACTTTGAATATTTTTGAAGCAGTACAAATCAGTAACCAGCGACACTTAGAATATTTTTGAAGCAGTACAAATCAGAATCCACTGACACTTGGAATATTTTTCAGTCAGTACAAATCAGTAAACAGCGAAACTTAGAACATTTTTGAAGCAGCACAAATCAGTAACCACTAACACTTGGAATATTTTTGAAGCAGTACAAATCAGTAACCAGCGACACATAGAATATTTTTAAAGCAGTACAAATCAGAATCCACTGACACTTAGAATATTTTTCAGTCAGTACAAATCAGTAAACAGCGAAACTTAGAACATTTTTGAAGCAGCACAAATAAGTAACCATTGACACTTAGAATATTTTTCAGTCAGTACAAATCAGTAACCAGCGACACTTAGAATATTTTTGAAGCAGCACAAATCAGGAACCACTGACACTTGGAATATTTTTGAAGCAGTACAAATCAGTAACCACTGACACTTAGAATATTTTTGAAGCAGAACAAATCAGTAACCACTGACACTTGGAATATTTTTGAAGCAGCACAAATCAGTAACCAGGGACACTTCGAATATTTTTGAAGCAGTACAAATCAGAAAACGCTGACACTTAGAATATTTTTGAAGCAGTACAAATCAGTAAACACTGACACTTAGAATATTTTTCAGTCAGTACAAATCAGTGCCCTGCGACACTTGGAATATTTTTCAGTCAGTACAAATCAGTAACCAGCGACACTTAGAATATTTTCGAAGCAGTACAAATCAGAATCCACTGACACTTGGAATATTTGTCTGTCAGTACAAATCAGTAAACAGCGAAACTTAGAACATTTTTGAAGCAGCACAAATCAGTAACCACTGACACTTAGAATATTTTTGAAGCAGTACAAATCAGTAACCAGCGACACTTAGAATATTTTTGAAGCAGTACAAATCAGAATCCACTGACACTTAGAATATTTTTCAGTCAGTACAAATCAGTAAACAGCGAAACTTAGAACATTTTTGAAGCAGCACAAATAAGTAATCATTGACACTTGGAATATTTTTAGTCAGTACAAATCAGTAACCAGCGACACTTCGAATATTTTTGAAGCAGCACAAATCAGTAACCACTGACACTTAGAATATTTTTGACGCAGTACAAATCAGTAACCACTGACACTTAGAATATTTTTGAAGCAGTACAAATCAGTAAACAGCGAAACTTAGAACATTTTTGAAGCAGCACAAATCAGTAACCACTGACACTTAGAATATTTTTGAAGCAGAACAAATCAGTAACCAGCGACACTTAGAATATTTTTGAAGCAGAACAAATCAGAATCCGCTGACACTTAGAATATTTTTGAAGCAGTACAAATCAGTAACCACTGACACTTAGAATATTTTTGAAGCAGCACAAATCAGTAACCACTGACATAGAACATAGAACATAGAACATAGAAGGATACAGCGCAGTACAGGCCCTTCGGCCCTCGATGCTGCGCCGACCGAATCCTACCTAACCTATACTAGCCCAATAACTTCCAAATGCCTATCCAATGCCCGCTTAAATGACCATAAAGAAGGAGAGTTCACCACTGATACGGGCAGGGCATTCCATGAACTCACAACCCGCTGTGTGAAGAATCTACCCCTAACATCTGTCCTATACCTACCACCCCTTAATTTAAAGCTATGTCCCCTAGTAACACCTGACTCCATTAGCGGTAAAAGGTTCTTAGTATCTACCCTATCTAAACCCCTAATCATCTTATACACTTCTATCAGATCTCCCCTAAACCTTCTCTTCTCCAATGAGAACAGCCCCAAGTGCCTCAGCCTTTCTTCATAAGATTTTCCTACCATTCCAGGCAACATCCTGGTAAACCTCCTCTGCACTCGTTCTAAAGCTTCCACATCCTTCCTATAGTATGGCGACCAAAACTGCACACAATACTCCAGATGAGGCCTCACCAGAGTCTTATACAACTGCAACATGACCTCAGGACTCCGGAACTCAATTCCTCTGCCAATAAAGCCCAGTACACCATATGCCTTCCTCACAGCACTATTTACCTGGGTGGCAACTTTCAGAGATCTGTGTACATGGACACCAAGATCCCTCTGCTCATCCACACTACCAAGTAGCCTACCATTAGCCCAGTAATCCATCATCTTGTTATTCCTACCAAAGTGAACGACTTCGCACTTAGCTACATTGAATTCCATTTGCCACATTTCCGCCCAGCTCTGCAACCTATCTATATCCCGCTGTAACCTACCATTTCCTTCCTCACTATCCACAACTCCACCGACTTTTGTGTCATCCGCAAACTTGCTTACCCAGCTTTCAAGTCCTTCCTCTAGATCATTTATAAAGATAACAAAAAGCAATGGTCCCAAAACAGATCCTTGTGGTACACCGCTAGTAACTGCGCTCCAAGATGAACATAATCCATCAACTACTACCCTCTGTCTCCTTCCAGCCAGCCAATTCCTAATCCAAACCTCTAATGTATCCTCAATGCCATACCTCCGAAGTTTTAGCATTAGCCTACCATGGGGAACCTTATCGAACGCCTTACTAAAATCCATATACACAACATCTACTGCTTTACCCTCATCCACTTCCTTAGTCACCTTCTCAAAGAACTCAATAAGGTTTGTGAGGCACGACCTGCCCTTCACAAAACCATGCTGGCTATCCCTGATCACGTTATTCCTACCCAGATGTTCATAAATCTTACCCCTTACCATTCTCTCTAAGACTTTGCCCACCACTGAAGTCAGACTCACTGGCCTATAGTTACTAGGGCTATCCCTACTCCCTTTCTTGAACAATGGGACCACATTCGCTATCCTCCAGTCCTCTGGTACTATTCCCGTTGACAACGGCGACATAAAAATCCAGGCCAATGGCTCTGCTATCTCCTCCCTAGCTTCCCATAGGATCCTGGGGTAAATGCCATCAGGCCCAGGAGACTTATCTATATTCATCCTTTCCAATATTCCCAAAACCTCTTCCCTGCATATTTCCAGGGCATCCATTCTAATTATTTGTGATTCCATATTCACATCAGCAACAGTGTCCTGTTCCTGAGTGAATACTGATGAAAAGTACTGATTTAATGTCTCTCCAATCTCCTCCGCCTCCACACACAACTTCCCACTACTATCCTTGGCTGGACCGATACCTACCCTAGTCATCCTTTTATTCTTGACATACCTATAGAAAGCCTTTGGGTATTCCCTAATCCTACCAGCTAAAGACTTTTCATGTCCCCTTCTCGCTTCTCTTAGCTCCCTCTTTAGCTCCTTCCTGGCTACCTTATAACTCTCAATCGCCCCTACTGAACCTTCACGCCTCATCTTTACATATGCTGCCTTCTTCCCTTTCACAAGGGACTCCAATTCCTTACTAAACCACGGCTGCCTCACAAGGCCCTTTACACCATGCCTGACTGGTACATACCTATCGAGGACACGCAGTAGCTGCTCCTTGAACAATCCCCACATCTCATTAGTGTTCTTCTCTTGAAGCCTGTTTTTCCAATCCACACATCCTAAGTCATGCCTCACAGCATCATAATTTCCCTGCCCCCAGCTATAGCTCTTGCCCTGCAGCGCACGATTATCCCGCTCCATCACTAAAGTAAAAGTGACATTTAGAATATTTTTGAAGCAGTACAAATTAGTAACCACTGACACTTGGAATATTTTTCAGTCAGTACAAATCAGTAACCACTGATACTTCGACTATTTTTCAGTCAGTACAAATCAGTAACCAGCGACATTTAGAATATTTTTGAAGCAGTACAAATCAGTAACCAGCGACACTTAGAATATTTTTGAATCAGTACAAGGCACTAAGCACTGACACTTGGAATATTTTTGAAGCAGTACAAATCAGTAACCAGCGACACTTGGAATATTTTTCAGTCAGTACAAATCAGTCACCAGCAACACTTAGAATATTTTTGAAGCAGTACAAATCTGTAACCACTGACACTTAGAATATATTTGAAGCAGTACAAATCTGTTACCACTGACACTTTGAATATTTTTGAAGCAGCACAAATCAGGAACCACTGACACTTAGAATATTTTTCAGTCAGTACAAATCAGTAACCAGTGACACTTGGAATATTTTTGAAGCAGTACAAATCAGTATCCACTGACACTTAGAATATTTTTGAAGCAGTACAAATCAGGAAGCAGCGACACTTAGAATATTTTTCAGTCAGTACAAATCTGTAACCACTGACAATGAGAATATATTTGAAGCAGTACAAATCTGTTACCACTGACACTTTGAATATTTTTGAAGCAGCACAAATCAGTAACCAGCGACACTTAGAATATTTTTGAAGCAGAACAAATCAGTAACCAGCGACACTTAGAATATTTTTGAAGCAGTACAAATCAGAATCCGCTGACACTTAGAATATTGTTGAAGCAGTACAAATCAGTAAACACTGACACTTAGAATATTTTTGAAGCAGCACAAATCAGTAACCACTGACACTTAGAATATTTTTGAAGCAGTACAAATCAGTAAACACTGACACTTAGAATATTTTTGAAGCAGTACAAATCAGTAACCAGCGACACTTAGAATATTTTCGAAGCAGTACAAATCAGAATCCACTGACACTTGGAATATTTTTCAGTCAGTACAAATCAGTAAACAGCGAAACTTAGAACATTTTTGAAGCAGCACAAATCAGTAACCACTGACACTTGGAATATTTTTGAAGCAGTACAAATCAATAACCAGCGACACTTGGAATATTTTTGAAGCAGTACAAATCAGAAACCACTGACACTCAGAATATTTTTGAAGCAGCACAAATCAGGAACCACTGACACTTAGAATATTTTTCAGTCAGTACAAATCAGTAACCAGAGACACTTGGAATATTTTTGAAGCAGTACAAATCAGTATCCACTGACACTTAGAACATTTTTGAAGCAGTACAAATCAGGAAGCAGCGACACTTAGAATATTTTTGAAGCAGTACAATCAGTAACCACTGACACTTAGAATATATTTGAAGCAGTAAAAATCAGTAACCAGCGACACTTAGAATATTTTTGAAGCAGAACAAATCAGTAACCAGGGACACTTTGAATATTTTTGAAGCAGTACAAATCAGTAAACAGCGAAACTTAGAACACTTTTGAAGCAGCACAAATCAGTAACCACTGACACTTAGAATATTTATGAAGCAGTACAAATCAGTAACCACTGACACTTAGAATATTTTTCAGTCAGTACAAATCAGTAACCCGCGACACTTGGAATATTTTTGAAGCAGTACAAATCAGTATCCACTGACACTTAGAATATTTTTGAAGCAGTACAAATCAGTAAACAACGAAAGTTAGAACATTTTTGAAGCAGCACAAATCAGTAACCACTGATACTTCGACTATTTTTCAGACAGTATAAATCAGTAACCAGCGAGACTTAGAATATTTTTGAATCAGTACAAGGCACTAAGCACTGACACTTGGAATATTTTTGAAGCAGTACAAATCAGTAACCAGCGACACTTAGAATATTTTTCAGTCAGTACAAATCAGTAACCAGCAACACTTGGAATATTTTTGAAGCAGTACAAATCAGTAAACACTGACACTTAGAATATATTTGAAGCAGTACAAATCTGTTACCACTGACACTTTGAATATTTTTGAAGCAGCACAAATCAGGAACCACTGACACTTAGAATATTTTTCAGTCAGTACAAATCAGTAACCAGTGACACTTGGAATATTTTTGAAGCAGTACAAATCAGTATCCACTGACACTTAGAATGTTTTTGAAGCAGTACAAATCAGGAAGCAGCGACACTTAGAATAATTTTCAGTCAGTACAAATCAGTAAACAGCGAAACTTAGAACATTTTTGAAGCAGCACAAATCAGTAACCACTGACACTTAGAATATTTTTGAAGCAGAACAAATCAGTAACCAGGGACACTTTGAATATTTTTGAAGCAGTACAAATCAGAATCCACTGACACTTGGAATATTTTTCAGTCAGTACAAATCAGTAAACAGCGAAACTTAGAACATTTTTGAAGCAGCACAAATCAGTAACCACTAACACTTGGAATATTTTTGAAGCAGTACAAATCAGTAACCAGCGACACATAGAATATTTTTGAAGCAGTACAAATCAGAATCCACTGACACTTAGAATATTTTTCAGTCAGTACAAATCAGTAAACAGCGAAACTTAGAACATTTTTGAAGCAGCACAAATAAGTAACCATTGACACTTAGAATATTTTTCAGTCAGTACAAATCAGTAACCAGCGACACTTAGAATATTTTTGAAGCAGCACAAATCAGGAACCACTGACACTTGGAATATTTTTGAAGCAGTACAAATCAGTAACCACTGACACTTAGAATATTTTTGAAGCAGAACAAATCAGTAACCACTGACACTTGGAATATTTTTGAAGCAGCACAAATCAGTAACCAGGGACACTTCGAATATTTTTGAAGCAGTACAAATCAGAAAACGCTGACACTTAGAATATTTTTGAAGCAGTACAAATCAGTAAACACTGACACTTAGAATATTTTTCAGTCAGTACAAATCAGTGCCCTGCGACACTTGGAATATTTTTCAGTCAGTACAAATCAGTAACCAGCGACACTTAGAATATTTTCGAAGCAGTACAAATCAGAATCCACTGACACTTGGAATATTTGTCTGTCAGTACAAATCAGTAAACAGCGAAACTTAGAACATTTTTGAAGCAGCACAAATCAGTAACCACTGACACTTAGAATATTTTTGAAGCAGTACAAATCAGTAACCAGCGACACTTAGAATATTTTTGAAGCAGTACAAATCAGAATCCACTGACACTTAGAATATTTTTCAGTCAGTACAAATCAGTAAACAGCGAAACTTAGAACATTTTTGAAGCAGCACAAATAAGTAATCATTGACACTTGGAATATTTTTAGTCAGTACAAATCAGTAACCAGCGACACTTCGAATATTTTTGAAGCAGCACAAATCAGTAACCACTGACACTTAGAATATTTTTGACGCAGTACAAATCAGTAACCACTGACACTTAGAATATTTTTGAAGCAGTACAAATCAGTAAACAGCGAAACTTAGAACATTTTTGAAGCAGCACAAATCAGTAACCACTGACACTTAGAATATTTTTGAAGCAGAACAAATCAGTAACCAGCGACACTTAGAATATTTTTGAAGCAGAACAAATCAGAATCCGCTGACACTTAGAATATTTTTGAAGCAGTACAAATCAGTAACCACTGACACTTAGAATATTTTTGAAGCAGCACAAATCAGTAACCACTGACATAGAACATAGAACATAGAACATAGAAGGATACAGCGCAGTACAGGCCCTTCGGCCCTCGATGCTGCGCCGACCGAATCCTACCTAACCTATACTAGCCCAATAACTTCCAAATGCCTATCCAATGCCCGCTTAAATGACCATAAAGAAGGAGAGTTCACCACTGATACGGGCAGGGCATTCCATGAACTCACAACCCGCTGTGTGAAGAATCTACCCCTAACATCTGTCCTATACCTACCACCCCTTAATTTAAAGCTATGTCCCCTAGTAACACCTGACTCCATTAGCGGTAAAAGGTTCTTAGTATCTACCCTATCTAAACCCCTAATCATCTTATACACTTCTATCAGATCTCCCCTAAACCTTCTCTTCTCCAATGAGAACAGCCCCAAGTGCCTCAGCCTTTCTTCATAAGATTTTCCTACCATTCCAGGCAACATCCTGGTAAACCTCCTCTGCACTCGTTCTAAAGCTTCCACATCCTTCCTATAGTATGGCGACCAAAACTGCACACAATACTCCAGATGAGGCCTCACCAGAGTCTTATACAACTGCAACATGACCTCAGGACTCCGGAACTCAATTCCTCTGCCAATAAAGCCCAGTACACCATATGCCTTCCTCACAGCACTATTTACCTGGGTGGCAACTTTCAGAGATCTGTGTACATGGACACCAAGATCCCTCTGCTCATCCACACTACCAAGTAGCCTACCATTAGCCCAGTAATCCATCATCTTGTTATTCCTACCAAAGTGAACGACTTCGCACTTAGCTACATTGAATTCCATTTGCCACATTTCCGCCCAGCTCTGCAACCTATCTATATCCCGCTGTAACCTACCATTTCCTTCCTCACTATCCACAACTCCACCGACTTTTGTGTCATCCGCAAACTTGCTTACCCAGCTTTCAAGTCCTTCCTCTAGATCATTTATAAAGATAACAAAAAGCAATGGTCCCAAAACAGATCCTTGTGGTACACCGCTAGTAACTGCGCTCCAAGATGAACATAATCCATCAACTACTACCCTCTGTCTCCTTCCAGCCAGCCAATTCCTAATCCAAACCTCTAATGTATCCTCAATGCCATACCTCCGAAGTTTTAGCATTAGCCTACCATGGGGAACCTTATCGAACGCCTTACTAAAATCCATATACACAACATCTACTGCTTTACCCTCATCCACTTCCTTAGTCACCTTCTCAAAGAACTCAATAAGGTTTGTGAGGCACGACCTGCCCTTCACAAAACCATGCTGGCTATCCCTGATCACGTTATTCCTACCCAGATGTTCATAAATCTTACCCCTTACCATTCTCTCTAAGACTTTGCCCACCACTGAAGTCAGACTCACTGGCCTATAGTTACTAGGGCTATCCCTACTCCCTTTCTTGAACAATGGGACCACATTCGCTATCCTCCAGTCCTCTGGTACTATTCCCGTTGACAACGGCGACATAAAAATCCAGGCCAATGGCTCTGCTATCTCCTCCCTAGCTTCCCATAGGATCCTGGGGTAAATGCCATCAGGCCCAGGAGACTTATCTATATTCATCCTTTCCAATATTCCCAAAACCTCTTCCCTGCATATTTCCAGGGCATCCATTCTAATTATTTGTGATTCCATATTCACATCAGCAACAGTGTCCTGTTCCTGAGTGAATACTGATGAAAAGTACTGATTTAATGTCTCTCCAATCTCCTCCGCCTCCACACACAACTTCCCACTACTATCCTTGGCTGGACCGATACCTACCCTAGTCATCCTTTTATTCTTGACATACCTATAGAAAGCCTTTGGGTATTCCCTAATCCTACCAGCTAAAGACTTTTCATGTCCCCTTCTCGCTTCTCTTAGCTCCCTCTTTAGCTCCTTCCTGGCTACCTTATAACTCTCAATCGCCCCTACTGAACCTTCACGCCTCATCTTTACATATGCTGCCTTCTTCCCTTTCACAAGGGACTCCAATTCCTTACTAAACCACGGCTGCCTCACAAGGCCCTTTACACCATGCCTGACTGGTACATACCTATCGAGGACACGCAGTAGCTGCTCCTTGAACAATCCCCACATCTCATTAGTGTTCTTCTCTTGAAGCCTGTTTTTCCAATCCACACATCCTAAGTCATGCCTCACAGCATCATAATTTCCCTGCCCCCAGCTATAGCTCTTGCCCTGCAGCGCACGATTATCCCGCTCCATCACTAAAGTAAAAGTGACATTTAGAATATTTTTGAAGCAGTACAAATTAGTAACCACTGACACTTGGAATATTTTTCAGTCAGTACAAATCAGTAACCACTGATACTTCGACTATTTTTCAGTCAGTACAAATCAGTAACCAGCGACATTTAGAATATTTTTGAAGCAGTACAAATCAGTAACCAGCGACACTTAGAATATTTTTGAATCAGTACAAGGCACTAAGCACTGACACTTGGAATATTTTTGAAGCAGTACAAATCAGTAACCAGCGACACTTGGAATATTTTTCAGTCAGTACAAATCAGTCACCAGCAACACTTAGAATATTTTTGAAGCAGTACAAATCTGTAACCACTGACACTTAGAATATATTTGAAGCAGTACAAATCTGTTACCACTGACACTTTGAATATTTTTGAAGCAGCACAAATCAGGAACCACTGACACTTAGAATATTTTTGAAGCAGTACAAATCAGGAAGCAGCGACACTTAGAATATTTTTCAGTCAGTACAAATCTGTAACCACTGACAATGAGAATATATTTGAAGCAGTACAAATCTGTTACCACTGACACTTTGAATATTTTTGAAGCAGCACAAATCAGTAACCAGCGACACTTAGAATATTTTTGAAGCAGAACAAATCAGTAACCAGCGACACTTAGAATATTTTTGAAGCAGTACAAATCAGAATCCGCTGACACTTAGAATATTGTTGAAGCAGTACAAATCAGTAAACACTGACACTTAGAATATTTTTGAAGCAGCACAAATCAGTAACCACTGACACTTAGAATATTTTTGAAGCAGTACAAATCAGTAAACACTGACACTTAGAATATTTTTGAAGCAGTACAAATCAGTAACCAGCGACACTTCGAATATTTTCGAAGCAGTACAAATCAGAATCCACTGACACTTGGAATATTTTTCAGTCAGTACAAATCAGTAAACAGCGAAACTTAGAACATTTTTGAAGCAGCACAAATCAGTAACCACTGACACTTGGAATATTTTTGAAGCAGTACAAATCAATAACCAGCGACACTTGGAATATTTTTGAAGCAGTACAAATCAGAAACCACTGACACTCAGAATATTTTTGAAGCAGCACAAATCAGGAACCACTGACACTTAGAATATTTTTCAGTCAGTACAAATCAGTAACCAGAGACACTTGGAATATTTTTGAAGCAGTACAAATCAGTATCCACTGACACTTAGAATGTTTTTGAAGCAGTACAAATCAGGAAGCAGCGACACTTAGAATATTTTTGAAGCAGTACAATCAGTAACCACTGACACTTAGAATATATTTGAAGCAGTAAAAATCAGTAACCAGCGACACTTAGAATATTTTTGAAGCAGAACAAATCAGTAACCAGGGACACTTTGAATATTTTTGAAGCAGTACAAATCAGTAAACAGCGAAACTTAGAACACTTTTGAAGCAGCACAAATCAGTAACCACTGACACTTAGAATATTTATGAAGCAGTACAAATCAGTAACCACTGACACTTAGAATATTTTTCAGTCAGTACAAATCAGTAACCCGCGACACTTGGAATATTTTTGAAGCAGTACAAATCAGTATCCACTGACACTTAGAATATTTTTGAAGCAGTACAAATCAGTAAACAACGAAAGTTAGAACATTTTTGAAGCAGCACAAATCAGTAACCACTGATACTTCGACTATTTTTCAGACAGTATAAATCAGTAACCAGCGAGACTTAGAATATTTTTGAATCAGTACAAGGCACTAAGCACTGACACTTGGAATATTTTTGAAGCAGTACAAATCAGTAACCAGCGACACTTAGAATATTTTTCAGTCAGTACAAATCAGTAACCAGCAACACTTGGAATATTTTTGAAGCAGTACAAATCAGTAAACACTGACACTTAGAATATATTTGAAGCAGTACAAATCTGTTACCACTGACACTTTGAATATTTTTGAAGCAGCACAAATCAGGAACCACTGACACTTAGAATATTTTTCAGTCAGTACAAATCAGTAACCAGTGACACTTGGAATATTTTTGAAGCAGTACAAATCAGTATCCACTGACACTTAGAATGTTTTTGAAGCAGTACAAATCAGGAAGCAGCGACACTTAGAATAATTTTCAGTCAGTACAAATCAGTAAACAGCGAAACTTAGAACATTTTTGAAGCAGCACAAATCAGTAACCACTGACACTTAGAATATTTTTGAAGCAGAACAAATCAGTAACCAGGGACACTTTGAATATTTTTGAAGCAGTACAAATCAGTAACCAGCGACACTTAGAATATTTTTGAAGCAGTACAAATCAGAATCCACTGACACTTGGAATATTTTTCAGTCAGTACAAATCAGTAAACAGCGAAACTTAGAACATTTTTGAAGCAGCACAAATCAGTAACCACTAACACTTGGAATATTTTTGAAGCAGTACAAATCAGTAACCAGCGACACATAGAATATTTTTGAAGCAGTACAAATCAGAATCCACTGACACTTAGAATATTTTTCAGTCAGTACAAATCAGTAAACAGCGAAACTTAGAACATTTTTGAAGCAGCACAAATAAGTAACCATTGACACTTAGAATATTTTTCAGTCAGTACAAATCAGTAACCAGCGACACTTAGAATATTTTTGAAGCAGCACAAATCAGGAACCACTGACACTTGGAATATTTTTGAAGCAGTACAAATCAGTAACCACTGACACTTAGAATATTTTTGAAGCAGAACAAATCAGTAACCACTGACACTTGGAATATTTTTGAAGCAGCACAAATCAGTAACCAGGGACACTTCGAATATTTTTGAAGCAGTACAAATCAGAAAACGCTGACACTTAGAATATTTTTGAAGCAGTACAAATCAGTAAACACTGACACTTAGAATATTTTTCAGTCAGTACAAATCAGTGCCCTGCGACACTTGGAATATTTTTCAGTCAGTACAAATCAGTAACCAGCGACACTTAGAATATTTTCGAAGCAGTACAAATCAGAATCCACTGACACTTGGAATATTTGTCTGTCAGTACAAATCAGTAAACAGCGAAACTTAGAACATTTTTGAAGCAGCACAAATCAGTAACCACTGACACTTAGAATATTTTTGAAGCAGTACAAATCAGTAACCAGCGACACTTAGAATATTTTTGAAGCAGTACAAATCAGAATCCACTGACACTTAGAATATTTTTCAGTCAGTACAAATCAGTAAACAGCGAAACTTAGAACATTTTTGAAGCAGCACAAATAAGTAATCATTGACACTTGGAATATTTTTAGTCAGTACAAATCAGTAACCAGCGACACTTCGAATATTTTTGAAGCAGCACAAATCAGTAACCACTGACACTTAGAATATTTTTGACGCAGTACAAATCAGTAACCACTGACACTTAGAATATTTTTGAAGCAGTACAAATCAGTAAACAGCGAAACTTAGAACATTTTTGAAGCAGCACAAATCAGTAACCACTGACACTTAGAATATTTTTGAAGCAGAACAAATCAGTAACCAGCGACACTTAGAATATTTTTGAAGCAGAACAAATCAGAATCCGCTGACACTTAGAATATTTTTGAAGCAGTACAAATCAGTAACCACTGACACTTAGAATATTTTTGAAGCAGCACAAATCAGTAACCACTGACATAGAACATAGAACATAGAACATAGAAGGATACAGCGCAGTACAGGCCCTTCGGCCCTCGATGCTGCGCCGACCGAATCCTACCTAACCTATACTAGCCCAATAACTTCCAAATGCCTATCCAATGCCCGCTTAAATGACCATAAAGAAGGAGAGTTCACCACTGATACGGGCAGGGCATTCCATGAACTCACAACCCGCTGTGTGAAGAATCTACCCCTAACATCTGTCCTATACCTACCACCCCTTAATTTAAAGCTATGTCCCCTAGTAACACCTGACTCCATTAGCGGTAAAAGGTTCTTAGTATCTACCCTATCTAAACCCCTAATCATCTTATACACTTCTATCAGATCTCCCCTAAACCTTCTCTTCTCCAATGAGAACAGCCCCAAGTGCCTCAGCCTTTCTTCATAAGATTTTCCTACCATTCCAGGCAACATCCTGGTAAACCTCCTCTGCACTCGTTCTAAAGCTTCCACATCCTTCCTATAGTATGGCGACCAAAACTGCACACAATACTCCAGATGAGGCCTCACCAGAGTCTTATACAACTGCAACATGACCTCAGGACTCCGGAACTCAATTCCTCTGCCAATAAAGCCCAGTACACCATATGCCTTCCTCACAGCACTATTTACCTGGGTGGCAACTTTCAGAGATCTGTGTACATGGACACCAAGATCCCTCTGCTCATCCACACTACCAAGTAGCCTACCATTAGCCCAGTAATCCATCATCTTGTTATTCCTACCAAAGTGAACGACTTCGCACTTAGCTACATTGAATTCCATTTGCCACATTTCCGCCCAGCTCTGCAACCTATCTATATCCCGCTGTAACCTACCATTTCCTTCCTCACTATCCACAACTCCACCGACTTTTGTGTCATCCGCAAACTTGCTTACCCAGCTTTCAAGTCCTTCCTCTAGATCATTTATAAAGATAACAAAAAGCAATGGTCCCAAAACAGATCCTTGTGGTACACCGCTAGTAACTGCGCTCCAAGATGAACATAATCCATCAACTACTACCCTCTGTCTCCTTCCAGCCAGCCAATTCCTAATCCAAACCTCTAATGTATCCTCAATGCCATACCTCCGAAGTTTTAGCATTAGCCTACCATGGGGAACCTTATCGAACGCCTTACTAAAATCCATATACACAACATCTACTGCTTTACCCTCATCCACTTCCTTAGTCACCTTCTCAAAGAACTCAATAAGGTTTGTGAGGCACGACCTGCCCTTCACAAAACCATGCTGGCTATCCCTGATCACGTTATTCCTACCCAGATGTTCATAAATCTTACCCCTTACCATTCTCTCTAAGACTTTGCCCACCACTGAAGTCAGACTCACTGGCCTATAGTTACTAGGGCTATCCCTACTCCCTTTCTTGAACAATGGGACCACATTCGCTATCCTCCAGTCCTCTGGTACTATTCCCGTTGACAACGGCGACATAAAAATCCAGGCCAATGGCTCTGCTATCTCCTCCCTAGCTTCCCATAGGATCCTGGGGTAAATGCCATCAGGCCCAGGAGACTTATCTATATTCATCCTTTCCAATATTCCCAAAACCTCTTCCCTGCATATTTCCAGGGCATCCATTCTAATTATTTGTGATTCCATATTCACATCAGCAACAGTGTCCTGTTCCTGAGTGAATACTGATGAAAAGTACTGATTTAATGTCTCTCCAATCTCCTCCGCCTCCACACACAACTTCCCACTACTATCCTTGGCTGGACCGATACCTACCCTAGTCATCCTTTTATTCTTGACATACCTATAGAAAGCCTTTGGGTATTCCCTAATCCTACCAGCTAAAGACTTTTCATGTCCCCTTCTCGCTTCTCTTAGCTCCCTCTTTAGCTCCTTCCTGGCTACCTTATAACTCTCAATCGCCCCTACTGAACCTTCACGCCTCATCTTTACATATGCTGCCTTCTTCCCTTTCACAAGGGACTCCAATTCCTTACTAAACCACGGCTGCCTCACAAGGCCCTTTACACCATGCCTGACTGGTACATACCTATCGAGGACACGCAGTAGCTGCTCCTTGAACAATCCCCACATCTCATTAGTGTTCTTCTCTTGAAGCCTGTTTTTCCAATCCACACATCCTAAGTCATGCCTCACAGCATCATAATTTCCCTGCCCCCAGCTATAGCTCTTGCCCTGCAGCGCACGATTATCCCGCTCCATCACTAAAGTAAAAGTGACATTTAGAATATTTTTGAAGCAGTACAAATTAGTAACCACTGACACTTGGAATATTTTTCAGTCAGTACAAATCAGTAACCACTGATACTTCGACTATTTTTCAGTCAGTACAAATCAGTAACCAGCGACATTTAGAATATTTTTGAAGCAGTACAAATCAGTAACCAGCGACACTTAGAATATTTTTGAATCAGTACAAGGCACTAAGCACTGACACTTGGAATATTTTTGAAGCAGTACAAATCAGTAACCAGCGACACTTGGAATATTTTTCAGTCAGTACAAATCAGTCACCAGCAACACTTAGAATATTTTTGAAGCAGTACAAATCTGTAACCACTGACACTTAGAATATATTTGAAGCAGTACAAATCTGTTACCACTGACACTTTGAATATTTTTGAAGCAGCACAAATCAGGAACCACTGACACTTAGAATATTTTTGAAGCAGTACAAATCAGGAAGCAGCGACACTTAGAATATTTTTCAGTCAGTACAAATCTGTAACCACTGACAATGAGAATATATTTGAAGCAGTACAAATCTGTTACCACTGACACTTTGAATATTTTTGAAGCAGCACAAATCAGTAACCAGCGACACTTAGAATATTTTTGAAGCAGAACAAATCAGTAACCAGCGACACTTAGAATATTTTTGAAGCAGTACAAATCAGAATCCGCTGACACTTAGAATATTGTTGAAGCAGTACAAATCAGTAAACACTGACACTTAGAATATTTTTGAAGCAGCACAAATCAGTAACCACTGACACTTAGAATATTTTTGAAGCAGTACAAATCAGTAAACACTGACACTTAGAATATTTTTGAAGCAGTACAAATCAGTAACCAGCGACACTTCGAATATTTTCGAAGCAGTACAAATCAGAATCCACTGACACTTGGAATATTTTTCAGTCAGTACAAATCAGTAAACAGCGAAACTTAGAACATTTTTGAAGCAGCACAAATCAGTAACCACTGACACTTGGAATATTTTTGAAGCAGTACAAATCAATAACCAGCGACACTTGGAATATTTTTGAAGCAGTACAAATCAGAAACCACTGACACTCAGAATATTTTTGAAGCAGCACAAATCAGGAACCACTGACACTTAGAATATTTTTCAGTCAGTACAAATCAGTAACCAGAGACACTTGGAATATTTTTGAAGCAGTACAAATCAGTATCCACTGACACTTAGAATGTTTTTGAAGCAGTACAAATCAGGAAGCAGCGACACTTAGAATATTTTTGAAGCAGTACAATCAGTAACCACTGACACTTAGAATATATTTGAAGCAGTAAAAATCAGTAACCAGCGACACTTAGAATATTTTTGAAGCAGAACAAATCAGTAACCAGGGACACTTTGAATATTTTTGAAGCAGTACAAATCAGTAAACAGCGAAACTTAGAACACTTTTGAAGCAGCACAAATCAGTAACCACTGACACTTAGAATATTTATGAAGCAGTACAAATCAGTAACCACTGACACTTAGAATATTTTTCAGTCAGTACAAATCAGTAACCCGCGACACTTGGAATATTTTTGAAGCAGTACAAATCAGTATCCACTGACACTTAGAATATTTTTGAAGCAGTACAAATCAGTAAACAACGAAAGTTAGAACATTTTTGAAGCAGCACAAATCAGTAACCACTGATACTTCGACTATTTTTCAGACAGTATAAATCAGTAACCAGCGAGACTTAGAATATTTTTGAATCAGTACAAGGCACTAAGCACTGACACTTGGAATATTTTTGAAGCAGTACAAATCAGTAACCAGCGACACTTAGAATATTTTTCAGTCAGTACAAATCAGTAACCAGCAACACTTGGAATATTTTTGAAGCAGTACAAATCAGTAAACACTGACACTTAGAATATATTTGAAGCAGTACAAATCTGTTACCACTGACACTTTGAATATTTTTGAAGCAGCACAAATCAGGAACCACTGACACTTAGAATATTTTTCAGTCAGTACAAATCAGTAACCAGTGACACTTGGAATATTTTTGAAGCAGTACAAATCAGTATCCACTGACACTTAGAATGTTTTTGAAGCAGTACAAATCAGGAAGCAGCGACACTTAGAATAATTTTCAGTCAGTACAAATCAGTAAACAGCGAAACTTAGAACATTTTTGAAGCAGCACAAATCAGTAACCACTGACACTTAGAATATTTTTGAAGCAGAACAAATCAGTAACCAGGGACACTTTGAATATTTTTGAAGCAGTACAAATCAGTAACCAGCGACACTTAGAATATTTTTGAAGCAGTACAAATCAGAATCCACTGACACTTGGAATATTTTTCAGTCAGTACAAATCAGTAAACAGCGAAACTTAGAACATTTTTGAAGCAGCACAAATCAGTAACCACTAACACTTGGAATATTTTTGAAGCAGTACAAATCAGTAACCAGCGACACATAGAATATTTTTGAAGCAGTACAAATCAGAATCCACTGACACTTAGAATATTTTTCAGTCAGTACAAATCAGTAAACAGCGAAACTTAGAACATTTTTGAAGCAGCACAAATAAGTAACCATTGACACTTAGAATATTTTTCAGTCAGTACAAATCAGTAACCAGCGACACTTAGAATATTTTTGAAGCAGCACAAATCAGGAACCACTGACACTTGGAATATTTTTGAAGCAGTACAAATCAGTAACCACTGACACTTAGAATATTTTTGAAGCAGAACAAATCAGTAACCACTGACACTTGGAATATTTTTGAAGCAGCACAAATCAGTAACCAGGGACACTTCGAATATTTTTGAAGCAGTACAAATCAGAAAACGCTGACACTTAGAATATTTTTGAAGCAGTACAAATCAGTAAACACTGACACTTAGAATATTTTTCAGTCAGTACAAATCAGTGCCCTGCGACACTTGGAATATTTTTCAGTCAGTACAAATCAGTAACCAGCGACACTTAGAATATTTTCGAAGCAGTACAAATCAGAATCCACTGACACTTGGAATATTTGTCTGTCAGTACAAATCAGTAAACAGCGAAACTTAGAACATTTTTGAAGCAGCACAAATCAGTAACCACTGACACTTAGAATATTTTTGAAGCAGTACAAATCAGTAACCAGCGACACTTAGAATATTTTTGAAGCAGTACAAATCAGAATCCACTGACACTTAGAATATTTTTCAGTCAGTACAAATCAGTAAACAGCGAAACTTAGAACATTTTTGAAGCAGCACAAATAAGTAATCATTGACACTTGGAATATTTTTAGTCAGTACAAATCAGTAACCAGCGACACTTCGAATATTTTTGAAGCAGCACAAATCAGTAACCACTGACACTTAGAATATTTTTGACGCAGTACAAATCAGTAACCACTGACACTTAGAATATTTTTGAAGCAGTACAAATCAGTAAACAGCGAAACTTAGAACATTTTTGAAGCAGCACAAATCAGTAACCACTGACACTTAGAATATTTTTGAAGCAGAACAAATCAGTAACCAGCGACACTTAGAATATTTTTGAAGCAGAACAAATCAGAATCCGCTGACACTTAGAATATTTTTGAAGCAGTACAAATCAGTAACCACTGACACTTAGAATATTTTTGAAGCAGCACAAATCAGTAACCACTGACATAGAACATAGAACATAGAACATAGAAGGATACATCGCAGTACAGGCCCTTCGGCCCTCGATGCTGCGCCGACCGAATCCTACCTAACCTATACTAGCCCAATAACTTCCAAATGCCTATCCAATGCCCGCTTAAATGACCATAAAGAAGGAGAGTTCACCACTGATACGGGCAGGGCATTCCATGAACTCACAACCCGCTGTGTGAAGAATCTACCCCTAACATCTGTCCTATACCTACCACCCCTTAATTTAAAGCTATGTCCCCTAGTAACACCTGACTCCATTAGCGGTAAAAGGTTCTTAGTATCTACCCTATCTAAACCCCTAATCATCTTATACACTTCTATCAGATCTCCCCTAAACCTTCTCTTCTCCAATGAGAACAGCCCCAAGTGCCTCAGCCTTTCTTCATAAGATTTTCCTACCATTCCAGGCAACATCCTGGTAAACCTCCTCTGCACTCGTTCTAAAGCTTCCACATCCTTCCTATAGTATGGCGACCAAAACTGCACACAATACTCCAGATGAGGCCTCACCAGAGTCTTATACAACTGCAACATGACCTCAGGACTCCGGAACTCAATTCCTCTGCCAATAAAGCCCAGTACACCATATGCCTTCCTCACAGCACTATTTACCTGGGTGGCAACTTTCAGAGATCTGTGTACATGGACACCAAGATCCCTCTGCTCATCCACACTACCAAGTAGCCTACCATTAGCCCAGTAATCCATCATCTTGTTATTCCTACCAAAGTGAACGACTTCGCACTTAGCTACATTGAATTCCATTTGCCACATTTCCGCCCAGCTCTGCAACCTATCTATATCCCGCTGTAACCTACCATTTCCTTCCTCACTATCCACAACTCCACCGACTTTTGTGTCATCCGCAAACTTGCTTACCCAGCTTTCAAGTCCTTCCTCTAGATCATTTATAAAGATAACAAAAAGCAATGGTCCCAAAACAGATCCTTGTGGTACACCGCTAGTAACTGCGCTCCAAGATGAACATAATCCATCAACTACTACCCTCTGTCTCCTTCCAGCCAGCCAATTCCTAATCCAAACCTCTAATGTATCCTCAATGCCATACCTCCGAAGTTTTAGCATTAGCCTACCATGGGGAACCTTATCGAACGCCTTACTAAAATCCATATACACAACATCTACTGCTTTACCCTCATCCACTTCCTTAGTCACCTTCTCAAAGAACTCAATAAGGTTTGTGAGGCACGACCTGCCCTTCACAAAACCATGCTGGCTATCCCTGATCACGTTATTCCTACCCAGATGTTCATAAATCTTACCCCTTACCATTCTCTCTAAGACTTTGCCCACCACTGAAGTCAGACTCACTGGCCTATAGTTACTAGGGCTATCCCTACTCCCTTTCTTGAACAATGGGACCACATTCGCTATCCTCCAGTCCTCTGGTACTATTCCCGTTGACAACGGCGACATAAAAATCCAGGCCAATGGCTCTGCTATCTCCTCCCTAGCTTCCCATAGGATCCTGGGGTAAATGCCATCAGGCCCAGGAGACTTATCTATATTCATCCTTTCCAATATTCCCAAAACCTCTTCCCTGCATATTTCCAGGGCATCCATTCTAATTATTTGTGATTCCATATTCACATCAGCAACAGTGTCCTGTTCCTGAGTGAATACTGATGAAAAGTACTGATTTAATGTCTCTCCAATCTCCTCCGCCTCCACACACAACTTCCCACTACTATCCTTGGCTGGACCGATACCTACCCTAGTCATCCTTTTATTCTTGACATACCTATAGAAAGCCTTTGGGTATTCCCTAATCCTACCAGCTAAAGACTTTTCATGTCCCCTTCTCGCTTCTCTTAGCTCCCTCTTTAGCTCCTTCCTGGCTACCTTATAACTCTCAATCGCCCCTACTGAACCTTCACGCCTCATCTTTACATATGCTGCCTTCTTCCCTTTCACAAGGGACTCCAATTCCTTACTAAACCACGGCTGCCTCACAAGGCCCTTTACACCATGCCTGACTGGTACATACCTATCGAGGACACGCAGTAGCTGCTCCTTGAACAATCCCCACATCTCATTAGTGTTCTTCTCTTGAAGCCTGTTTTTCCAATCCACACATCCTAAGTCATGCCTCACAGCATCATAATTTCCCTGCCCCCAGCTATAGCTCTTGCCCTGCAGCGCACGATTATCCCGCTCCATCACTAAAGTAAAAGTGACATTTAGAATATTTTTGAAGCAGTACAAATTAGTAACCACTGACACTTGGAATATTTTTCAGTCAGTACAAATCAGTAACCACTGATACTTCGACTATTTTTCAGTCAGTACAAATCAGTAACCAGCGACATTTAGAATATTTTTGAAGCAGTACAAATCAGTAACCAGCGACACTTAGAATATTTTTGAATCAGTACAAGGCACTAAGCACTGACACTTGGAATATTTTTGAAGCAGTACAAATCAGTAACCAGCGACACTTGGAATATTTTTCAGTCAGTACAAATCAGTCACCAGCAACACTTAGAATATTTTTGAAGCAGTACAAATCTGTAACCACTGACACTTAGAATATATTTGAAGCAGTACAAATCTGTTACCACTGACACTTTGAATATTTTTGAAGCAGCACAAATCAGGAACCACTGACACTTAGAATATTTTTCAGTCAGTACAAATCAGTAACCAGTGACACTTGGAATATTTTTGAAGCAGTACAAATCAGTGTCCACTGACACTTAGAATATTTTTGAAGCAGTACAAATCAGGAAGCAGCGACACTTAGAATATTTTTCAGTCAGTACAAATCTGTAACCACTGACAATGAGAATATATTTGAAGCAGTACAAATCTGTTACCACTGACACTTTGAATATTTTTGAAGCAGCACAAATCAGTAACCAGCGACACTTAGAATATTTTTGAAGCAGAACAAATCAGTAACCAGCGACACTTAGAATATTTTTGAAGCAGTACAAATCAGAATCCGCTGACACTTAGAATATTGTTGAAGCAGTACAAATCAGTAAACACTGACACTTAGAATATTTTTGAAGCAGCACAAATCAGTAACCACTGACACTTAGAATATTTTTGAAGCAGTACAAATCAGTAAACACTGACACTTAGAATATTTTTGAAGCAGTACAAATCAGTAACCAGCGACACTTAGAATATTTTCGAAGCAGTACAAATCAGAATCCACTGACACTTGGAATATTTTTCAGTCAGTACAAATCAGTAAACAGCGAAACTTAGAACATTTTTGAAGCAGCACAAATCAGTAACCACTGACACTTAGAATATTTTTGAAGCGGTACAAATCAGTAACCAGCGACACATAGAATATTTTTGAAGCAGCACAAATAAGTAACCATTGACACTTGGAATATTTTTCAGTCAGTACAAATCAGTAACCAGCGACACTTAGAATATTTTTGAAGCAGCACAAATCAGTAACCACTGACACTTAGAATATTATTGAAGCAGTACAAATCAGTAAAAAGCGAAACTTAGAACATTTTTGAAGCAGCACAAATCAGTAACCACTGACACTTGGAATATTTTTGAAGCAGAACAAATCAGTAACTAGCGACACTTAGAATATTTTTGAAGCAGTACAAATCAGAATCCGCTGACACTTGGAATATTTTTGAAGCAGTACAAATCAGAATCCACTGACACTTAGAATATTTTTGAAGCAGCACAAATCAGGAACCACTGACACTTGGAATATTTTTGACGCAGTACAAATCAGTAACCACTGACACTTAGAATATTTTTGAAGCAGAACAAATCAGTAACCAGCGACACTTAGAATATTTTTGAATCAGTACAAATCACTATGCACTGACACTTGGAATATTTTTGAAGCAGTACAAATCAGTAACCAGCGACACTTAGAATATTTTTCAGTCAGTACAAATCAGTAACCAGCAACACTTAGAATATTTTTGAAGCAATACAAATCTGTTACCACTGACACTTGGAATATATTTGAAGCAGTACAAATCTGTTACCACTGACACTTTGAATATTTTTGAAGCAGCACACATCCGGAACCACTGACACTTGGAATATTTTTCAGTCAGTACAAATCAGTAACCAGTGACACTTAGAATGTTTTTGACGCAGAACAAATCAGTAACCAGCGACATTTAGAATATTTTTGAAGCAGTACAAATCAGTAACCACTGACACTTAGAATATTTTTGAAGCAGTACAAATCATTAACCAGCGACACTTGGAATATTTTTGAAGCAGTACAAATCACTAAGCACTGACGCTTGGAATATTTTTGAAGCAGTGCAAATCAGTAACCACTGACACTTAGAATATTTTTCAGTCAGTACAAATCAGTAACCAGCGACACTTACAATATTTTTGAAGCAGTACAAATCAGTTACCATTGACACTTGGAATATTTTTCAGTCAGTAAAAATCAGTAACCACTGACACTTAGAATATTTTTGAAGCAGTACAAATCAGTAACCAGCGACATTTAGAATATTTTTGAAGCAGTACAAATCAGTAACCAGCGACACTTAGAATATTTTTGAAGCAGTACAAATCAGTAAACTCTGACACTTAGAATATTTTTGAAGCAGCACAAATCAGGAACCACTGACACTTAGAATATTTTTCAGTCAGTACAAATCAGTAACCAGTGACACTTAGAATATTTTTGAAGCAGGACAAATCAGTAACCAGCGACACTTACAATATTTTTCAGTCAGTACAAATCAGTAACCAGCGACGCTTAGAATATTTTTGAAGCAGTACAAATCACTAAGCACTGACACTTGGAATATTTTTCAGTCAGTACAAATCAGTGCCCTGCGACACTCAGAATATTTTTGAAGCAGTACAAATCAGTAACCAGCGACACTTGGAATATTTTTCAGTCAGTACAAATCAGTAACCACTTACACTTAGAATATTTTTGAAAAAGTACAAATCAGTAACCACTGACACTTGGAATATTTTTCTGTCAGTACAAATCAGTAACCAGCGACACTTAGAATATTTTTGAAGCAGTACAAATCAGAATCCACTGACACTTAGAATATTTTTCAGTCAGTACAAATCAGTAACAAGTGACACTTAGAATATTTTTGAAGCAGTACAAATCAGTAACCAGCGATATTTAGAATATTTTTGAAGCAGTACAAATCAGTAACCACTGACACTTAGAATATTTTTGAAGCAGTACAAATCACTAAGCACTGACACTTGGAATATTTTTGAAGCAGTACAAATCAGTAACCACTGACACATGGAATATTTTTCAGTCAGTACAAATCAGTAACCAGTGACACTTACAATATTTTTGAAGCAGTACAAATCAGTAACCAGCGACGTTTAGAATATTTTTGAAGCAGTACAAATCAGTAACCACTGACACTTAGAATATTTTTGAAGCAGTACAAATCAGTAAACAGCGAAACTTAGAACATTTTTGAAGCAGCACAAATCAGTAACCACTGACACTTAGAATATTTTTGAAGCAGAACAAATCAGTAATCTGGGACACTTTGAATATTTTTGAAGCAGTACAAATCAGTAACCAGCGACACTTAGAATATTTTTGAAGCAGTACAAATCAGAATCCACTGACACTTGGAATATTTTTCAGTCAGTACAAATCAGTAAACAGCGAAACTTAGAACATTTTTGAAGCAGCACAAATCAGTAACCACTAACACTTGGAATATTTTTGAAGCAGTACAAATCAGTAACCAGCGACGTTTAGAATATTTTTGAAGCAGTACAAATCAGTAACCACTGACACTTAGAATATTTTTCAGTCAGTACAAATCAGTAACCAGTGACACTTGGAATATTTTTGAAGCAGTACAAATCAGTAACAAGTGACACTTAGAATATTTTTGAAGCAGTACAAATCAGTAACCACTGACACTTGGAATATTTTTCTGTCAGGACAAATCAGTAACCAGCGACACTTAGAATATTTTTGAAGCAGTGCAAATCAGGAACAACTGACACTTGGAATATTTTTGAAGCAGTACAAATCAGTAACCAGCGACACTTAGAATATTTTTGAAGCAGCACAAATCAGTAACCACTGACACTTAGAATATTTGTGAAGCAGCACAAATCTGTAACCACTGACACTTAGAATATTTCTGAAGCAGCACACATCAGTAACCAGCGACACTTAGAATATTTTTGAAGCAGTACAAATCACTAAGCACTGACACTTGGAATATTTTTTAGTCAGTAAAAATCAGTGCCCTGCGACACTCAGAATATTTTTGAAGCAGTACAAATCAGTAACCACCGACACTTAGAATATTTTTCAGTCAGTACAAATCAGTAACCACTTACACTTAGAATATTTTTGAAGAAGTACAAATGAGTAACCACTGACACTTAGAATATTTTTCTGTCAGTACAAATCAGTAACCACTGACACTTAGAATATTTTTGAAGCAGTACAAATCAGAATCCACTGACACTTGGAATATTTTTCAGTCAGTACAAATCAGTAAACAGCGAAACTTAGAACATTTTTGAAGCAGCACAAATCAGTAACCACTAACACTTGGAATATTTTTGAAGCAGTACAAATCAGTAACCAGCGACACATAGAATATTTTTGAAGCAGTACAAATCAGAATCCACTGACACTTAGAATATTTTTCAGTCAGTACAAATCAGTAAACAGCGAAACTTAGAATATTTTTGAAGCAGCACAAATCAGTAACCACTGACACTTAGAATATTTTTGAAGCGGTACAAATCAGTAACCAGCGACACATAGAATATTTTTGAAGCAGCACAAATAAGTAACCATTGACACTTGGAATATTTTTCAGTCAGTACAAATCAGTAACCACTGACACTTAGAATATTTTTGAAGCAGCACAAATCAGTAACCACTGACACTTAGAATATTTCTGAAGCAGCACACATCAGTAACCAGCGACACTTAGAATATTTTTGAAGCAGTACAAATCACTAAGCACTGACACTTGGAATATTTTTTAGTCAGTAAAAATCAGTGCCCTGCGACACTCAGAATATTTTTGAAGCAGTACAAATCAGTAACCACCGACACTTAGAATATTTTTCAGTCAGTACAAATCAGTAACCACTTACACTTAGAATATTTTTGAAGAAGTACAAATGAGTAACCACTGACACTTAGAATATTTTTCTGTCAGTACAAATCAGTAACCACTGACACTTAGAATATTTTTGAAGCAGTACAAATCAGAATCCACTGACACTTAGAATATTTTTCAGTCAGTACAAATCAGTAACAAGTGACACTTAGAATATCTTTGGAGCAGTACAAATCAGTAACCAGCGATATTTAGAATATTTTTGAAGCAGTACAAATCAGTAACCACTGACACTTAGAATATTTTTGAAGCAGTACAAATCACTAAGCACTGACACTTGGAATATTTTTGAAGCAGTACAAATCAGTAACCACTGACACTTGGAATATTTTTGAAGCAGTACAAATCAGTAACCAGCGACATTTAGAATATTTTTGAAGCAGTACAAATCAGTAACCACTGACACTTGCAATATTTTTGAAGCAGTACAAATCAGTAACCAGCGACACTTAGAATATTTTTGAAGCAGTACAAATCAGTAAACTCTGACACTTAGAATATTTTTGAAGCAGCACAAATCAGGAACCACTGACACTTAGAATATTTTTCAGTCAGTACAAATCAGTAACCAGCGACACTTGGAATATCTTTGAAGCAGTACAAATCAGTAACCAGCGACACTTAGAATATTTTTCAGTCAGTACAAATCAGTAACCAGCGACACTTGGAAAATTTTTCAGTCAGTACAAATCAGTAACCAGCGACACTTACAATATTTTTGAAGCAGTACAAATCAGTAACCACTGACACTTAGAATATTTTTCAGTCAGTACAAATCAGTAACCATTGGCACTTAGAATATTTTTGAAGCAGTACAAATCAGTCAGCAGCGACACTTAGAATATTTTTGAAGCAGTACAAATCAGTAACCAGCGACATTTAGAATATTTTTGAAGCAGTACAAATCAGTAACAAGTGACACTTAGAATATTTTTGAAGCAGTACAAATCAGTAACCAGCGACACTTAGAATATTTTTGAAGCAGTACAAATCACTAAGCACTGACACTTGGAATATTTTTGAAGCAGTACAAATCAGTAACCACTGACACTTAGAATATTTTTCAGTCAGTACAAATCAGTAACCAGCAATACTTAGAATATTTTTGAAGCAGTACAAATCTGTAACCACTGACAATTAGAATATTTTTGAAGCAGCACAAATCAGTAACCACTGACACTTAGAATATTTTTGAAGCAGCACAAATCAGTAACCACTGACACTTAGAATATTTTTGAAGGAGTACAAATCAGTAACCACTGACACTTAGAATATTTTTCAGTCAGTACAAATCAGTAACCAGCAACACTTCGAATATTTTTGAAGCAGTACAAATCTGTAACCACTGACACTTAGAATATTTGTGAAGCAGCACAAATCAGTAACCACTGACACTTAAAATATTTCTGAAGCAGCACACATCAGTAACCAGCGACACTTAGAATATTTTTGAAGCAGTACAAATCAGTAACCAGCGACATTTAGAATATTTTTGAAGCAGTACAAATCAGTAACCACTGACACTTAGAATATTTTTGAAGCAGTTCAAATCAGTAACCAGCGACACTTAGAATATTTTTGAAGCAGTACAAATCACTAAGCACTGACACTTGGAATATTTTTGAAGCAGTACAAATCAGTAACCAGCGACACTTAGAATATTTTTGAAGCTCTACAAATCAGGAACCACTGACACTTAGAATATATTTGAAGCAGTACAAATCTGTTACCACTGACACTTTGAATATTTTTGAAGCAGTACAAATGAGTAACCACTGACACTTAGAATATTTTTGAAGTTGTCCAAACGGGGATGGGAGTGAACCTGACAGCTCATACCGACTTTGAGGCTTCCAAGCCGGGTAGCTCAGCCGAATTTGACCCGGAAGTTTTGACGACTGTCACGCCTTCGAGGGGGGACTCTCCTCTAAGTTCAGGCCGAACTTGGTGTATTTCCTATGTCGGGACGTGGTCCAAACGGGAATGGGAGTGAACCTGACAGTTCATACCGACGTTGAGGATTCGAAGCCGGGTAGCTCAGCCGGATTTGATCCGGCGATTCTGCCGACTTCCACGTCTTAGAGGGGGGACTGTCCTCTGGGTTCAGGCCGAATTTGGTGAATTTCCTAAGTCGGGAAGTGGTCCAAACGGGGATGGGAGTGAACCTGACAGCTCATACCGACTTTGAGGCTTCGGTGCCGGGTAGCTCAGCTGGATTTGACCCGGCGGTTTTGACGACTGTCACGCCTTCGAGGGGGGACTGTCCTCTACGTTCAGGCCGAATTTCGTGAATTTCCTAAGTCGGGACGTGGTCCAAACGGGGATGGGAGTGAACCTGACAGCTCATACCGACTTTGGGGCTTCCAAGCCTGGCAGCTCAGCCGGATTTGACCCGGCAATTCCGCCGACGGTCACGCCTTCGAGGGGGGACTCTCCTCTAAGTTCAGGCCAAAGTGGTGAATTTCCCGAGTCGGGAAGTGGTCCAAACGGGGATGGGAGTGAACCTGACAGCTCATAACGACTTTGAGGCTTCGGTGCCGGGTAGCTCAGCTGGATTTGACCCGGCCATTCTGCCGACGTCCACGCCTTCGAGGGGGCACTGTCCTCTGAGTTCAGGCCGAATTTGGTGAATTTCCCGAGTCGAGAAGTGGTCCAAACGTGGATGGGAGTGAACCTGAGAGCTCATACCGACTTTGAGGCTTCCACGCCGGGTAGCTCAGCCGGATTTGACCCGGCGGTTCTGCCGACTGTCACGCCTTCGAGGGGGGACACTCCTCTAAGTTCAGGCCGAATTTGGTGAATTTCCTAAGTCGGGAAGTGGTCCAAACGGGGATGGGGGTGAACCTGACAGCTCATACCGACTTTGAGGCTTCCAAGCCGAGTAGCTCAGCCGGATTTGACCCGGCGGTTTTGACGACTGTCACGCCTTCGAGGGGGGACTCTCCTCTAAGTTCAGGCCGAACTTCGTGAATTTCCTAAGTCGGGCAGTGGTCCAAACGGGGATGGGAGTGAACCTGACAGGTCATACCGACTTTGGGGCTTCCAAGCCGGGTAGCTCAGCCGGATTTGACCCGGCGATTCCGCCGACTGTCACGCCTTCGAGGGGGGACTGTCCTCTGAGTTCAGGCCGAATTTGGTGAATTTCCCGAGTCGGGAAGTGGTCCAAACGGGGATGGGAGTGAACCTGACAGCTCATACCGACTTTGAGGCTTCCTAGACGGGTAGCTCAGCCGGATTTGACCCGGCGGTTCTGCCGACTGTCACGCCTTCGAGGGGGGACTCTCCTCTAAGTTCAGGCCGAACTTGGTGAATTTCCTAAGTCCGGACGTGGTCCAAACGGGGATGGGAGTGAACCTGACAGCTCATACCGACTTTGAGGTTTCCAAGCCGGGTTGCTCAGCCGGATTTAAATCGGCGATTCCGCCGACTGTCACGCCTTCGAGGGGGGACTGTCCTCTGAGTTCAGGCCGAATTTCGTGAATTTCCTAAGTCGCTAAGTTGTCCAAACGGGGATGCGAGTGAACCTGACAGCTCATACCGAATTTGAGGCTTCCAAGCCGGGTTGCTCAGCCGGATTTGACCCGGAAGTTTTGAAAACTGTCACGCCTTCGAGGGGGGACTCTCCTCTAAGTTCAGGCCGAACTTGGTGAATTTCCTAAGTCGGGACGTGGTCCAAACGGGGATGGGAGTGAACCTGACAGCTCACACCGACGTTGAGGATTCCAAGCCGTGTAGCTCAGCCGGATTTGATCCGGCGATTCTGACAACTTCCACGCCTTCGAGGGGGGACTCTCCTCTAAGTTCAGGCCGAATTTCGTGAATTTCCTAAGTCGGGAAGTGGTCCAAACGGGGATGGGAGTGAACCTGACTGCTCATACCGACTTTGAGGCTTCGGGGCCGGGTAGCTCAGCCGGATTTGAATCGGCGGTTTTGACGACTGTCGCGCCTTCGAGGGGGGACTGTCCTCTAAGTTCAGGCCGAATTTCATGAATTTCCTAAGTCGGGACGTGGTCCAAACGGCGATGGGAGTGAACCTGACAGCTCATAACGACTTTGAGGCTTCCAAGTCGGCTTGCCCGGCCGTATTTGACCCGGCGGTTTTGACGACTGTCACGCCTTTGAGGGGGGACTCTCCTCTACGGTCAGGCCGAATTTGGTGAATTTCCTAAGTCGGGACGTGGTCCAAACGGGGATGGGAGTGAACCTGACAGCTCATACCGACGTTGGGGCTTCCAAGCCGTGAGGCTCAGCCGGATTGGACCCGGCGATTCCGCCGACTGTCACGCCTTCGAGGGGGGACTCTCCTCTAAGTTCAGGCCGAATATGGTGAATTTCCTATGTCGGGAAGTGGTCCAAACGGGGATGGGAGTGAACCTGACAGCTAATTCCGACTTTTGGGCTTCCAAGCCGTGTAGCTCAGCCAAATTTGACCCGGCGATTCCGCCGACTGTCACGCCTTCGAGGGGGGACTGTCCTCTGAGTTCAGGCCGAATTTGGTGAATTTCCCGAGTCGGGAAGTGGTCCAAACGGGGATGGGAGTGAACCTGACCGCTCATACCGACTTTGAGGCTTCCAAGCCGGGTAGCTCAGCCGGATTTGACCCGGCGGTTCTGCCGACTGTCACGCCTTCGAGGGGGGACTCTGCTCTAAGTTCAGGCCGAATTTCGTGAATTTCCAAAGTCGGGAAGTGGTCCAAACGGGGATGGGAGTGAACCTGACAGCTCATAACGACTTTGAGGCTTCCAAGCCGGGTAGCTCAGCCGGATTTGACCCGGAAGATTTGACGACTGTCACGCCTTCGAGGGGGGACTCTCCTCTATGTTCAGGCCGAACTTGGTGAATTTCCTAAGTAGGGACGTGGTCCAAACGGGGATGGGAGTGAACCTGACAGCTCATACCGACTTTGGGGCTTCCAAGCCGAGTAGCTCAGCCGGATTAGACTCGGCGATTCCGCCGACTGTCACGCCTTCGAGGGGGGACTCTCCTCTAAGTTCAGGCCGAATTTGGTGAATGTACTATGTCGGGAAGTGGTCCAAACGGGGATGGGAGTGAACCTGACAGCTAATTCCGTCTTTTGGGCTTCCAAGCCGTGTAGCTCAGCCGGATTTGACCCGGCGATTCCGACGACTGTCGCGCCTTCGAGGGGGTACTGTCCTCTGAGTTCAGGCCGAATTTGGTGAATGTCCCGAGTCGGGAAGTGGTCCAAACGGGGATGGGAGTGAACCTGACAGCTCATACCGACTTTGAGGCTTCCAAGCCGGGTAGCTCAGCCGGATTTGACCCGGCGGTTTTGACGACTTCCACGCCTTCGAGCGGGGACTCTCCTCTCAGTTCAGGCCGAATTTGGTGAATTTCCTAAGTCGGGAAGTGGTCCAAACGGGGATGGGAGTGAACCTGACTGCTCATACCGACTTTCAGGCTTCGGGGCCGGGCAGCTCAGCCGGATTTGATCCGGCGGTTCTGCCGACTGTCGCGCCTTCGAGGGGGGACTGTCCTCTGAGTTCAGGCCGAATTTGGTGAATTTCCCGAGTCGGGAAGTGGTCCAAACGGGGATGGGAGTGAACCTGACAGCTCATACCGACGTTGGGGCTTCCAAGCCGGGTAGCTCAGCCGGATTTGACCCGGCGGTTTTGACGACTTCCACGCCTTCGAGCGGGGACTCTCCTCTCAGTTCAGGCCGAATTTGGTGAATTTCCTAAGTCGGGAAGTGGTCCAAACGGGGATGGGAGTGAACCTGACTGCTCATACCGACTTTCAGGCTTCGGGGCCGGGCAGCTCAGCCGGATTTGATCCGGCGGTTCTGCCGACTGTCGCGCCTTCGAGGGGGGACTGTCCTCTGAGTTCAGGCCGAATTTGGTGAATTTCCCGAGTCGGGAAGTGGTCCAAACGGGGATGGGAGTGAACCTGACAGCTCATACCGACGTTGGGGCTTCCAAGCCGGGTAGCTCAGCCGGATTTGACCCGGCGGTTTTGACGACTTCCACGCCTTCGAGCGGGGACTCTCCTCACATTCAGGCCGAATTTGGTGAATTTCCTAAGTCGGGAAGTGGTACAAACGGGGATGGGAGTGAACCTGACAGCTCATACCGACTTTGGGGCTTCCAAGCCGGGTAGCTCAGCCGGATTTGACCCGGCGGTTTTGACGACTTCCACGCCTTCGAGCGGGGACTCTCCTCTCAGTTCAGGCCGAATTTGGTGAATTTCCTAAGTCGGGAAGTGGTCCAAACGGGGATGGGAGTGAACCTGACTGCTCATACCGACCTTCAGGCTTCGGGGCCGGGTAGCTCAGCCGGATTTGATCCGGCGGTTCTGCTGACTGTCACGCCTTCGAGGGGGGACTGTCCTCTGAGTTCAGGCCGAATTTGGTGAATTTCCCGAGTCGGGAAGTGGTCCAAACGGGGATGGGAGTGAACCTGACAGCTCATACCGACTTTGGGGCTTCCAAGCCGGGTAGCTCAGCCGGATTTGACCCGGCGGTTTTGACGACTTCCACGCCTTCGAGGGGGGGACTGCCCTCTGAGTTCAGGCCGAATTTGGTGCATTTCCCGAGTCGGGAAGTGGTCTCTGTCACAACGGGGGCAAGTGTCTGAAGAGGTAAAGTGAGTAACCAGCACAGCTTAGGGAAGGGTTCCAAAGTTCTCAACAATGTGAATTCGGTTACCAGGAAAGCTTAGGAAAGTTGCCTGACTGTCCCAAACGAGTGAACTGCAAAACTTAGGGAACATGCCCGAAGATGCTTAAAAGTGTGAAACCAGTAAGCAGGAAAGCATAGGAAAGTGCCTGAAAGTGCTAAATGAGTAACATGAAAAACGTAGAAAAATGCCCGAAAATGTTTAAAAGTGTGAACTCAGTAACCAGCAAAACTTAGTAAAACGTTGGAAAAGCAGAAATGAGTAACCAGAAAAACTTAGAAAAATGTTTGAAAATGAGAAATGAGTAACCAGAAAAACTTAGAAAAATGGTTGAAAATGAGAAATGAGTAACCAAGAAAACTTAGAAAAATGCCCAAAAAGAAGAAATCAGTAACCAGAAAAACTTAGAAAAATGTTTGAAAATGAGAAATGAGTAACCAAGAAAACTTAGAAAAATGCCCAAAAAGAAGAAATCAGTAACCAGAAAAACTTAGAAAAATGTTTGAAAATGAGAAATGAGTAACCAAGAAAACTTAGAAAAATGCCCAAAAAGAAGAAATGAGTAACCAGAAAAACTTAGAAAAATGTTTGAAAATGAGAAATGAGTAACCAAGAAAACTTAGAAAAATGCCCAAAATGAAGAAATCAGTAACCAGAAAAACTTAGAAAAATGTTTGAAAATGAGAAATGAGTAACCAGAAAAACTTAGAAAAATGTTTGAAAATGAGAAATGAATAACCAAGAAAACTTAGAAAAATGCCCAAAAAGAAGAAATCAGTAACCAGAAAAACTTAGAAAAATGTTTGAAAATGAGAAATGAGTAACCAAGAAAACTTAGAAAAATGCCCAAAAAGAAGAAATCAGTAACCAGAAAAACTTAGAAAAATGTTTGAAAATGAGAAATGAGTAACCAAGAAAACTTAGAAAAATGCCCAAAAAGAAGAAATCAGTAACCAGAAAAACTTAGAAAAATGTTTGAAAATGAGAAATGAGTAACCAAGAAAACTTAGAAAAATGCCCAAAAAGAAGAAATGAGTAACCAGAAAAACTTAGAAAAATGTTTGAAAATGAGAAATGAGTAACCAAGAAAACTTAGAAAAATGCCCAAAAAGAAGAAATCAGTAACCAGAAAAACTTAGAAAAATGTTTGAAAATGAGAAATGAGTAACCAGAAAAACTTAGAAAAATGTTTGAAAATGAGAAATGAATAACCAAGAAAACTTAGAAAAATGCCCAAAAAGAAGAAATCAGTAACCAGAAAAACTTAGAAAAATGTTTGAAAATGAGAAATGAGTAACCAAGAAAACTTAGAAAAATGCCCAAAAAGAAGAAATCAGTAACCAGAAAAACTTAGAAAAATGTTTGAAAATGAGAAATGAGTAACCAAGAAAACTTAGAAAAATGCCCAAAAAGAAGAAATCAGTAACCAGAAAAACTTAGAAAAATGTTTGAAAATGAGAAATGAGTAACCAAGAAAACTTAGAAAAATGCCCGAAAAGAAGAAATCAGTAACCAGAAAAACTTAGAAAAATTTTCGGCCAAGTGTGAAAAATATTCTAAGTGTCAGCGGAGGAAAATGCCGAAGCATCGGGAAAGATTCAAAAACTCATGCCGAACATGAGTTCCGAAGTGCCGGAGGAACTGGGCGAATTGAGCCCGGCGGTTGGCCAGATGTCGTTTTGAGTCTGCAGCCCGAAAACTTTAACTTTGTCTGCCGCGGAAGTCGGGACCGGGAAAAATCCAAACGGTTTTGCCGGGTTCGAGTTCCAGAGCGAAGCAGTCGAATTTGAAATTCAGACCCATTCAGTGCCACTTGACATTGTGACACAGTGAGGTTGGCGGGGTACCCGGAGATTTCTGG